>NW_006263721.1:731663-734191 GCF_000469605.1 Apis dorsata | reverse complement strand
AGAGAGAGAGAGAGAGAGAGAGAAGGAATGGGAGAGGGAGCGAGGGGAGTTTGGTAGTAGAGGAGGGGCGGCAAAGTCAATGCACCGCAGGGGAATGCAACGCGCCGCGCCAACCAACACAGAGTGTGTCTACTACGTCAGAGCGCATTCTACCGCACTTTAAGACTACAGCGTCGTCGCTGGTCACAGTTACTATACGCGACTATGTCTTTTTCTGCCGTTGCCTTTTCCACGAATTTCCCCTCCTGTCTGTATCTTGGCTAACTTCGTACGGCTGATGAGGATTTTTACGGAGAGAGGGAGGGAGAGGAAGAGAGAGAGAGAGTTGTTCGCAATTTATTTGGAATTAGATAGACATTTCGACGATAGAATTTTTTTCTTTTCATTCTTAGCATGATCCGCCAACGTTTATTATTGCGCACACGTGTAACGAAACAATGGACAAATCCATACGTTAAGAAAGGTCGGAATTTTAATTTTTCGAGAGTACGTTTTCGCGTGAAATAATATTTCCTAAAGAAAGGAAGGAAGGAAGGAAGAAAAGTGGGGGGAAAAAAAAGAAGTAACGAAATATCGTATAACTGGACTCGATCGTGGATCGATTCGGGATCTCGATTTTCTATAGGCGAATTCGCTTTCNGGAGTGACGGGGGCAGAAGGTTGAAAGCGAGCGCGTCGCGGCTCGGCGGAACAGCGTAAAGCTGGAGCCGGTGGTATCGCTTCTCGGAAGCAATGCATCACGGGACGATGCATGGCGAGGCGGCGCGTGTTACGAGTCGACTCGAATCGAGTTCTCTTACTAAACAGGACATATATGTATAAAAACTCGGAGGTGGAGGAGGAAGGGAAGGTCATCGCGGAGGTGGAAAGGAATGGGTGAGAATAAGGAGTATACACATGGTTAAATGCGGGTCCTGGTAGCGTGGCGTGTAAACGATAAAGAAAACTCGGGCTACAGCGTTCCGTGCTTTTGTCGGGCCACGGCTGTAAACAACCGGTAACCGTATCGATCTAACGTGACACACACACACACACACACCACGCGCGCGCGCGTTTTACGCTCCGAAAACCGAACGATTTTTGTGCATCGTTGAATTTCTTCTTCTATACCGACTCTTTTTCTCCAACATCCAACACGTTTTCCCCTACAGTACAGGAAATGACACGCGAGTCACGCGGCGGAAACGATCCGAAGCGCAAGAACTGGGAATGCAAGCGGGAGTTAGTTTTCGAACGGTACATTAGTCGTTTCGTTCGCGGAAATCGAAGAAATCGCAACGATTTGAGGGAGAGAGAAAAAAAAAAAAAAAAAAAAAAAGAAAGAAAGAAAGGAATGTTTCTATTCGCTGCTCTCGAAAGGGAAAAATATTCAGAGAGGAGGAGTGATGGATAACAGTCGGCCTCGAAAGAAGGCGTTTTACCGCGTCCCACGTACGAACGCCTGCGCGAAATTCGTAAAATTACACAACAGCGGGAAAAGAGCAAAAGAAAGGAAATCGCGCGTTAGATATCTTTTCGACTTTTTTCGTATCGATCGATCGTTATCGCGTTCAAGCGAGCACGTAAGAAATCCGGATGGAAAGAAAAATTAATGCGGAGAATCTAAAAAAAAAAAAAAAAAAAATACGTCTCGCGCGTATTCCAGAGCTTGGCGGCGTGTGGTCGGTCGATCGTTTGTGAAGTTCAGTCACTCACGGCAGTTCGCACCATACTCTCCCCCTTTCTGGGTCCCACGTAAGTACTTCCATTCCCCTTCCTATAGTCGATTCCCCTAGTGTAGATATACGTATATATATACATATATATATATATATATATATATACGTTTTCTTTCTCTGGCGAACATCGTTGATCGAGATCGGCGCGAACGGTGTGCTCGCACACGGTTACGTAGAACACGGCGGATCGTTGTGTGGTGCGTTCGTTGTTGGACAGCCGCGCGAGAAAGAGATCGCTTCGAGTACAAAGTCCATATACGTAGTTGCAATGGTGTGCGCGTGCGTGACGCGTAAGTGCGAGGGAACGGTGGAGTAGAAAGGAAGGCACGGCGTGAGTAACGTGTGTACGCGCGGCGGCCGGCTGCGCATGCGCGCCCAAGTTCCCGAGAGGCGCAGTGAATGAAGACCCCCACTACCATCGCTTCGCGGCTACGCACACATGGTACGCGATCATACACGACGTCACCGCCAATGTTACACGATGCAGTTCCCGCGACGTTGAACTTTCGTCAAATTCGACTGGCGCCTGGGATGGCCTCGTTTGATAACGATATTTGTTACATTTTTACGCGATACTTTTTACACGCCTTTTTTTTTTTTTTTTTTAAATCGGATACCTCGTTACGATCGATGCATCGGAGGATATGATAAGCGACGACGAGATTAACGCACGAACAAGATACGAACAAATCGATACATATACATATATAATTTTTTAAAGAACGAAAAAATTGTCGGAAGGAGAAATCCTTCGGTAATCCGTACGAACGATTTCTAATCTCGATCGAATTCCATTGGCCCGCATCGGCG
>NW_006263721.1:731297-731658 GCF_000469605.1 Apis dorsata | reverse complement strand
GAATGGCTCTCGTCGCTGGACCAGAATCGTCGACGATGCTCAGTGCCTGTATTACACGACGTACCACCTCCACTTTTCTCCTTTACCGCGCTACGGAGAGGAAATTAGAAATTTGCTCGGCGGAGATGGTCGTAGGATTGTTATTTGATTCGTTACCGACTCGAGAGTAATCCGCGTCTGCAGATCTGCGGATTAGAAGAAACAACGACGTAGAAACGAAGACTCGTCGAAAATGAGAAAAGAAATATTTTCGGCCGGAAATATCCGTTCGTCGGCGATATTCCAACCGTGAACCGCGAGCGATGACGTATCCCTCCAAGATCCACGAAGAAGAAGAAGAAGAAGAAGAAGAGCGATACGA
>NW_006263721.1:727416-731249 GCF_000469605.1 Apis dorsata | reverse complement strand
TTTGGTGTCGGGCATCGGCCGACATATGCCGGTTACCGTGCATGCATGCATGCATGCATGCGTGCGTGCGTGCGTGCGTGCGTGCGTGCAGCTGCTATATCATCCTTCGGGTTTGGGTCGGTGGGTGACACGTTTCGCTCGTTGTGCACGGCCGGTATACACGCGGCAACCAATGGGTATTGATTTGTGGAGTGAACGCACCGCACCCCCTTCCCTCCTTTCAACCCCTCTCTCTCTCTTTTACCATACCTCTGCAACGCGGCTTCGGCCCGACCGCGTATACGCTCCACCATGGACTGAGATACACGCACTAATTTCGCATACACGCGGCCAGACGGCCGCATACAATTACGGCTTAGTACCCCGTACCCCCTTTCACCGAGCCCCGTTGCTCGCGCGCGCCGTGTCCGACCCCATCGCTCGGTTCAGAGGCCGCTCCCCACCCAAACACCCCTCCTCCTCCCCCTGGGGAGGGGGCTTGGACTGCATCCTTTGGGTGGGTCAGGGCCAGAGAGGCGCGGAGAATCATGGCTGGATTCGGGGTAGGTCGAGGGTCGAGGACGAGATCGAAAGTTCGTCGCGTCTCTGGAGAGAGATTTTTTCGAGAGATATCGGATACGAGGTATGATAAGGTATGAAAAACGTCCCCCGTTTTCGGCAAATTTTCGGGAAACGAGATTTTCCGATTCCAACGCGAGGATCGAATTTCGATTCGTATTTATTTATTTCGATTCGATGAGCAAATAAAAATGATAAAAAAATAATTATCATCGAGTTGGCAGAAAGAAAAAAAACAAAAAAAAAAGGAGGCCGATCATATGGAGAAGAAAGGGATTGACCGGTAAAGAGTGGGAGCGAAATTCCGATCGCATTACGGCGAAGAGAGAAGAGATACGAGGGTTGTCGAGAGCGCAAGAACACGGTCGGTCGAGACGCAGAGCGAGAGAGAGCGAGAGAGAGCGAGAGAGCGAGAGAGAGAGCGCGAAGGGGTGAACGGTCGCACGGGGGTGGAGTAATGAAAGAAACGGGTGGGGAGGAAGGTCAACGACGGCGACGATGGGAACGCAGATGGGAACACGGGGGGATAAAGGATACAAGGAACAGGAGAAGTAGTAGCGAAGCACTCTTTCTCCGTTCGAGTCCGAGTGAACTGCGGAGGAAGAAGCGCGGCAAGGCAAGGTGGGAGAAGGGGGTGGAGAAGAAGAACGCCAGGGGACGAGAGAGAGAAACACGCGTGCGCGCGCGACCGGGTCCGAAGTAAACAANGGGAAGCCGGTGGAACGGGACGGACACCGGTCAGTGCGATGCATTTGGTGCATTCCTGCAGTCTGCGCCGCTGCGCCCCGACGGTGAGAGCAGGAGAGGACCACGCTCGAGAGAGAGAGAGAGAGCGAGCGAGCGAAGCAAAGGAGGAGAAAGAAGCGAGCTCTGCAACGCGGCACACCACTTTGGACCGACGGACGCAAACCGCATTCCCGGCCGTGACCNTCGCTAGGACATCGCCACTGCCCCCACCTCCACCCCTTTTTCTCATCCTCTCTCCCGCTCGCGGATGGCAATCGTCCTTCCTTCCTTCTTTCCTCCTTTCCTTCCCTTTCCCCCCTTCCACGCTCTGCCTCTCTCCTTCATCGTATGTCTCGCTTCCACCGAGATCGCGAAATCACCAACAGGAGGAACGTGGAATCGCGCAGCATCCCACGAACGCCTCTCTCTCTCCCTCTCTCTCTCTCTCTCTCTCTCTGTGCCGTTTCCCACCCCGTGGCACGATACGATAGTCGACGAACTCTCCATTTGGTCACGAGTTTTCCTCCGAGTGCGAGTAACCGCCACTGGGAGGGGGTTATGCCACTCCGGCTGGCCTTTCGCGGCCGATCCTCGAGGTGCGAGACTTTTTCCCTCCCCTTCCATCTCTCTCCCTCCCTCGGACGATTGCCCTCGCTTTCTCGCTCGCGCGTCGAAAATACGAAAGCCTCGCTATGGTTCGACTCTAAATCCGTTGGTGACGAGAACCGCGCGAATCATATGATTCACGAGCTATAAATAATCCGGAGAAGGACGGGAGGATTGAAGGCGAAACCGTTAGAAAACGCGGGAATTATATATAGGGAGGTGGGGATAGATTCCGAATCTTTGCCATCGAGAGAAGAAATTTCGCTCTTCGAAGAACAATTACGAGGTTGTAATTACGCGGAATTGTTATGACGATTCACGCTCGCGAGAACGGAGCAAAACAAAGGGAATAATCTCGAGGGGGAGGATTTGAACGCGTTCCTTCTGGTAACCGCGAGAACGAGATTAAAGGATCTAGCGGAACCGAGCGACGACGGATTTTCAGGAAAAGAGGCCGCGACGGAGGCCACTTCACAGAGGGACCCCGTTTTAATTTCCTGCCGTGGCGAGAAGCCAAAGACCCCGGAACAACAACGAAACGCTCTCTGACCGGAGTTTGCCACCAGGGAAAGAGAACGCGTCGAGAAGCATAGAGAAGAGAGAAGAGAGAGAACCAAAAAGCACGGTAGATACGGTGCACGAAGAAGAGGGAGAGAACGTGGTCCAAAGGGAGGGAGTGGAAGCAAACGCGGCCCTAAAGAATTTCAGAATCCTCTCTCGCGCTCTTTCTCTAATTTACGAGCAGTCGTCCCGAATTCGAGCAAATATTTGTTCATCGCGTTCGACTAACGGGTGTATATGAAGGAAATGGGAGGAGGGGGAGGAAAGAAAGACATACGTACGATTGAAACGAGAGAGAAAAGGAATGGGAGTAAGAATAGAAGAGAAAGAGAGAGCGAGCATCGTTCATAATTTTTTCGAAAACCGCTCTTCATACGTCCATCGATATTTCCCCCCTCCCCTTTCTCTCGTCGCGTTATACTCCCCCCTCTCGTTTTCTTCCCTTTCCTTCTACTTTTGCTGCTTTTGAGACGCGAGATCCATCCATCGACCTTGCATTTCCAACTCCGAAAGACTCTTTGAAGCGGACCGCCCAGAATCTAGCCGGAAGCACTATTGAAGAGTATTCATTCGAGAGAGAAGAAGAAGGCGAGAAACCCAGTACCTGGAAGTCGTGTTAACACGCGCTGCTGGACGCTACAAGCCGCTCCAATTAGCATCTTCTTTTTCTCCTTCGACTTCTTTCGCCTTCTCCTCGCGCCTGCCTGCCTTCTCTTCTCCTCCTCCTCCTCCTCCTCCTCCTCGGCTTCCTTTTCACTCGACTCTCACACACGACCGACGACGAGCACCTGTTGAACGAACCCGACACTCTCCCTCTCCCTCTCTATCTCTTCCAAGACATCGTGAATATCTCTTGGTCGAGTGTGCGGATTCTAATCGTGTTCTATTCGTTGTCGGATCGAGGAATGAAACGGATGTATTTGATCGTGATGACCAACGATAAATCTCGAGTTATCGGTGAATCAACATGGTTGTCGTGTGGAAAGATTTTACGATATTCATCGTTGCGACAAAATAGCTTTCATTTTGCGATATCTCGTATCTTTGTGCGTTTTTGGGTCGAAGTTGGCTCAAAAGTAAATTTAGGATGTATTTAAAATTTCCACAGATTAATCGATCCAATTTGCACGTTCCCAATTCTCGCAAGAGAAATTAAAAAAATTCGACTCGATTAATTGTAAATGTTATCTTTGAATTTCAATACTTCTTGAAACAATTTTATTCCATCGATTTCTTTATTCCTCAATTGGATATAAATGTTTCGATTATATTTCAATTAAAATTAAAAATAAAACGTAACACGAAAAGGAAAAATCCGAAATTTTTGGAAATCGACAGCAACGGCTAATTGTTGGCCACTTCCGCAGGAACGTGAAGTATTT
>NW_006263721.1:726965-727346 GCF_000469605.1 Apis dorsata | reverse complement strand
AAAAAAAAAAAAAAAAAAAAAAAAAAAAAAAAAAAAAAAAAGACTCGTAAGCAACGCGGAGCAACCGACAGACGGACGGACGGTCGGTCCCCTCGTTGCACGTCCGACTCGCTCCTGTTGGACGAAATACGTCGGCATCCAAATAATTCGGGATACGCTCGTGTGAGATATGAATGAGAGGAGTGGGTACGGCGTGGCGTTGTTTACTGTCTGGCAGGATCGGAGTAGAAGCATCCGCGTGCACCGACGAAAAACGAGGAGACGAGTGGAATCGTGAAGAGGAAGAAAGAGGATGAAAGAGGATGAAAGAAATGGTGAAAGAGAAGTGAGAGGAGGAAGAGTAGTGCGAGAGCAAGGAAAATAGGCAGACAGAGAGAGATT
>NW_006263721.1:725276-726927 GCF_000469605.1 Apis dorsata | reverse complement strand
AGAGAGAGAGAGAGAGAGAGAGAGAGAGAACGAGAATGTGAAAGGCAGAGGAAGATGGACGAAGAGAAGAGGGAAACCTGGTGCGAGGACGGGGACCGGGCCCAGGATTCGAAGAAAGAAGAAACGGGGAGTCAACGACCCAACGAGAGATGCCGTCTCTCTGGCGTTAAGGCGCGCTCGAAACCTTCTACCTTCTCCTCTTCTCGCTCCCCCCCTCCTTCCCCCTCCATGTCTTGAATCCGCGCAAACCTCCGCTATTGCGAATTGATACGGGATCAAGGCCGTTTGCCTTGCGGAATTCCAACCTGAACGGCTTGTACAGGTGGTAGAAGAACCTGATAAACGCGAACGACGTCCACGAAGAAGAGATTCTTCTCGGGTAAATCGATTCTTTCCACGTTTCTAATGAAAAGAAACGAGTTTTGTTGTCGACAAAAGTTTCCCGGTTTGAGATAAGTGACGACGATTGTGATCGAAAAAATATCGATGCGTTGGAATTGTAATGAATCACATCATAGATTTCCACCGATGTAACAAGGCCGAAGAGTTACGTCAGTGTCGCCGTTAGAAAGGAAATTATCGCGACTGTGCACGGACTTATGGAAAGCTACCTAACTAACTTTTGACTCCTGTGAACGAATTCAACCAAGATTTATTATTATATAATTTTTTATTCGAGGAATAATATAAATGGATATAATCGTGTTGTACAAACGTTAAATCGATTGACTCCATTTTGAAAGTAATCAATGTGAAATATATGAAATATACGACGCATATTCTAATGTCGAATCGAAATAATTTTTCAAAATTCAATTGGTTTCGATTTTCGATCACGGAATAATTTCGACACTTATCACAGGTAAAGAATTTCCTTTTTATTATTCGATTCTATACGGCTATAGTTAGAATGGTATAACGCTCGATCGAATACGTGGAAAACTTCCTTGACGACGTTTTCGATCGAAACGCGCATGCGCGAGTGAACCTACGCTTCCTTCGAACAGTAGGTATGAATGATTGTCGTTGTCGCGGTGTGGTCGTCAATCTCTTGACGTCATGGAGACGGTGACGGTCGTATTACGACCGTGCGACCGTTATGTGACCGATTGGCACACGACTGCCACCACCTGTCTACGTGGTTCTCCTGCTTTCCCATGCTGCCCGAATTCGTTAAAAGTGACCAATGTCTCGCGCGCTCGTTACGTGAATGCCATTTCGAAATTAATATTCGAGGTTAGGTTCGGATCGAATCACAGCATTCCGATCGATCTCTCTATCGTTTCAATTTCCAATTTCAACTAATTTCGATTAAAAATCGACACGAATTCGATCCGATTTTTCGACCAGTTTGACGATCATTGATATCAGGGAAAGGATTCCACAAGGTTGAACGCACGATGATTGCGATCGAGCGAGGTACGGCGTCACATCGGCGAAAAAATTCCAAATCGGCGCGCTTAAAGACACGCCAGTTTCGGCGAGTGGGATTGATATGGAGATTAAAGGGAGGAGTGGAGTCTGTGAGCGAGAGATCGGGTCGGAGAACGAACGAGCGAGATAGAATGGGACGAGATAGAATGGTGCGAGCGAGAGAAGTGTTTCGAAAGAGGAACGGAGACATCGTGAGAGAAGGGAGAGAAGGAAAGAA
>NW_006263721.1:722722-725008 GCF_000469605.1 Apis dorsata | reverse complement strand
GAGCGAGGAGAGAGAGAGAGAGGAGGAGGGGGGAGAGCGAGGAGGACAAGAGGGTCAGTAGCTCTGCGTTCTCATGCATTCCGCTCTGTCATGGCGGCCAGCGACTCAGACACGCTTCGTCTGTCCTCGTTGTGCATTCACTCCGGGGGCAACGTGCAGTTCGTCTTCGTTACACCCGGCTAGAGGAAAGAGACTGAGGAAGAAGGGGTGCAGAGGAAGAGATGGCAAAAGGCGGTAGGCATGGGGGTGGGGTAGGGAAAGACAGAGGGGAGCGCCCACTGCGTTAAATGCTCCACAGCGAAGGCGCGCGCGTTCTCTCGCCATGCTTCGGGCCCTCTCTCTCTCTCTCTCTCTCGTTCTCTCTCTCTCTCTCTCTCTCTCTCGCTCTCGCTCTCGCTCTCTCAAGCCCTTTTGCGTTGCGACGTAAACAAGCCAGGGCCACGCTTCGACCGATACACAACATTCGTTACAAGATATAGGAAGACGTTAAGGAATTCGTCATTGGTCGTTGTAATCATACTTACCGGGTCACCGAGAAGTTGACACAAATAATATATCGATGCACAATTGAAATTTGAAAATTTAAATCGTACGTCAATTTCGTGCAAAGTTATCACTATGTCGTGTATGTAAACATTTATATGCGAATTTAATATAATTTTGCTATTTACGGATTAAATTTTATACATCTTTATAAAGATATTTCAACACACGTAAATTGACTATACGTTTACTTATACGATAAAAAACATAAATAATAGGTTGAAAATAGTATCGAATATTACTACGATGCGAATGAACGTATCGGCATCGCGTTAAAGACACGAAGAAGCTCGTGGTATCTTTCGCGTATGACAGATGCATGGAACGTGATTGTTCCGCTAAAGTCCGTGCTCGAGAGCCTCGAGAATCGAACGAAACGGGGCATCGTACCGACAATGATTATAATTAATATGCGATCTTATATTATATCTTATATTACATAAGATATAAAATTGCGATCAAACGATTTTCGAAGAGGATCGAGAGTATGAAAGACAAAGATAGAAATTAGAGCGGTAAGAAAGGGGGTTGTGGAAGGAGAAGCGCGAAATAATTTAGCGATCAAACGCAGCCGCGAAACCATTACGCGAGGAGCGAGAGTTGGATTTGTCCGGGACGGGTAGCAGCCGTAAACACGACGTGGCGAGACGCTTTTATTGCCGACACGCTAACCACGATCGCGTATTTAATCAGCCCGGGCTTTGTTAAACCGAAATAACTGTGCGGAATCATTTTTGAGCGACGTTTTTCTTGGAAACGGTGCCACGAGAAAATCTTCATAAATCGCGACCAATGTCTCGTTAAAATTGTTTCGTATAAAAGATACAGTTTTTCAAAGGGATCCTTTATTTTTTATCGACAAGATGAAAGAATACGAAAAAATGATCGGTCGAATTTTTTTTCCCACATAAAGATTCTTACATTCGATATATGTTACAATTATCGATCTATCGACGCGCTTCTAAATGTTTTAACCGATCGACTTAGGTTCACAAAATTTTTAAATCATTCGTAAGCGTAACAAATATGATTATTACATTCTTCACGAATATGTAAAGTTACTATCCTTCATATTTTGTCGCCAAATTTACGACGTGATGTTTTATATCCAAGAATTTAAAAAGTATCCTAGTTGGTGTTTCATAAATATATTAGTTATAAATTATGTATAATCATGATTTTACAGGGTTTCGTAACGCGTAATATATATATATATTTCTCTCTACATTCGTAGTACATTCGTAGTATTAATTATTATTATTTTCTTTCCTTGTTTTTCTCTTGATACAATAATACGATAAAAAAAAGGGATATCGTAAAATGGAATTAGGAAAAACGGGGAAACTATATCGAATATATCGAAACGAATAGAAAAGAAGCGAAGAAACGAAAAATGTTGGCTACGAAGCGAGAAGAAATCGAAAGGAAAGAGAACGAGCAGGGAAGCCGAATGGATATTCTCGCTCGGTAACGTGGGTACTATCGTATATCTTCCCACAGGAGGGCGGGAACGTCGTCTCGTAAGGGGAGACGGCAGAAGGGCGAGAAGGGTCCTACTAACGCGCGACCGCCGACAATAATGCGGAGAAAGGGCACATGAATGCTTGGTGTTTGCACATGCGCGGGAGCGATGAACTTGAGAACAAGAAGGTCTTGCCTTTGCTTCGTCTCCCCGCTGCCTTTCCAGGACACACGATTCCACTCTGTTGTTTTCGATGTCATCGTGTTGTTCCCATTAGATCA
>NW_006263721.1:721915-722655 GCF_000469605.1 Apis dorsata | reverse complement strand
AAAAAAAAAAAAAAAAAAAAAAAAAAAAAAAAAAAAAAAAAAAAAAAAAAAAAAAAAAAAATCGAAAAGTTCATTCTCCGATTTTATCACTCGTGCGAACTAAGCCACACAAAAGTGCTTTCATCGTTCTCGTTCCCCGAGAGAGCATGGAACGAGAACGGAGGTCGAGACTGAAACGGTCAATTTCGAAGGCGACATTCCACCGGTACCTGTCCTTAACTCAACCTCCTACATTTCGCATTCGTGGCGGTCGACCCACCTAACCAATGATATAACGAGCTTGCACAAGTTCGTGAGTACACGATGCTTGGCCAAACACGGAGATCGAGATCGGATGAGAAACGGAAAACATAAGGCAACGTATTTCGATTCATTTCCATTCTTTTCTTCTTTTTTTTCGATTTCATTTCATAATTTAACAATTTAGATATATACGTGTGTACTTTTACGGTAAATGGAAATAAATGGAAACAAACACGAGGTTTATACGATGATGAAATAAGAAAAAGCAGGTATCAGGTATTCAGGAATGCGATAAACACGATGATGCAGAGACTGCACTCGGATGTGCGCGCGCTTGCGCGCAGTTACCATTGAAAGCAACCGTCCGAGACGCGATTATTCATATGTTACGCAAGCAGTTATATTTGTCGCGTTGGAATGACGGTTTCTCGTTTCGTTCGATTATAACTTAACGCGATCGATCTCGGAACGGTATATTCTTCTTTATCGGTAAAGGC
>NW_006263721.1:718099-721745 GCF_000469605.1 Apis dorsata | reverse complement strand
ATGAAATGAGAACCTCTGCGCGTGCCGCCGTGCCGCCGCCTCCGTCGCCGCCTATGCGGGCGTACGCTGGCACAGGAAATATGAATGTAACGCCGAAAATTCATTCATAATAAGATCTGGCTACTCGAACACACCGGGGGCGTGTTGTTTGAATTTCGGATTACGGATCCGGTCGTTAGCTGGTCACGGAGAGAGGCTAAAGGGCCAGGGGAGGGGGAAAGGTTAATAAGATCTTTCGATAAATAACACGTTCGATAACGCGATTCCTAAATCGTGAAACTAGAAGGTATCGGTTAGAACGAGGTGGGACGGTTACACGCACGATTCGAATAAATGCGAATAAGACGTGTTGATTGGCTCTTTGTTCGAGAATTTATATAGATTATAATATCGTCATTTCGAAAAGATCAAGTAAGTAAATAGACGAATAAATGAGAATATGTGGTAAAGAGATAAAGAGGAAACGGAGTTGAAATATATATGTGAAAAATAGATATAATTTGTTCGCGTTTACGTCGTTGATAAGGATAAGGTAAATATTTATTTATACGTATAAATATATATATATATAAATATATGCGTGTGAATACGTACATTTCGTCGTTACTCTTTTGATATCAAAAGTATCGTGATACGTAATATCGTTCGACATCGTTGTGACGTTTTTTTGTTCACTTTTTTTCTTTCCCTCGATGGTTCACGTTTCCTCGAACGAACGGTAGTATATCCGTGGCGTGCTGCTTGCTTCCCGTATGGGCCATCGAACTTGGAACGCACTGTAGAGGAGGAGCCGGGGCCCGTATTATGGGAACACACACGCCTGAACACGTGTGTCTCACTTCCTGCGGCGGACCGGAAGTCTCTATAGTACTATGGCGCACCGTAGTGTAGCGTGACCACGCTACAAGGGCCATTACTACTTCAATGGCAAAAAGAATGGTCCAATTACCGGTTAAAGCCACGTTGCTCGTCGTTACTCCTTTAATGCGTTTTTCGAAGTCGTATACACACCTNCACTTTCTTTCCGATTTTCTTCTTTTTTTTCTTTTTTTCTTTTTTTTTTTTTGCCCCTCCCTTCCTCCTCCTCATTGGATCGCATTTATTCTTCATCGATCTTTTCTTTTTTATTTATCAAAATACTCGTCGTACGTTATATTTCGTTCAATATCGTTTCGCGTTCAGAGATACGGACGTATCGACGTATTCCCCGCATTCTTGTTTCAACATGTATTTTACGACGATATTTCATGAACCAATGACCAACACCAATTGTTAACTGTTTTAGATTATAAATGATAATTGTTCGTTCTCTTTTAGTAGTTTTTCAAGTAAATGCGACGAGTTCTAAATAAAACGCGAAAAAGGAACAGATAGAACAATTTCCGGTCAAAAATTTCGCCATTGCCCGTAATTCATTTTCAAATACTCGAAATCGCTCGATAACTTTTTTCCGATCTCACTCTATTCGAAGAAACTGTTTCGTTCCAGCCACGTGGTGACGCACGCGTCCCTTTTTAACGCGTTCGATCGAAACACTATTAACGCACTGATAATACCGTATTATATCCTTTTCCTTGCTCTTGTACAGAAGACTCACGGGCCAAGCTTTTTTTGTATACAAACAACACGAATCGTATATTATATACATGTGGCCCGAATTTACTCGTCGAGTCCGCCCTTGACACCAACCGCACGGGATGTTTATAACCGCGTAGTCCGCGCAGACACTCGCGCACACGCGTACATAGCGTTCCATCACGGCCGTGGTGCGAAAGAAAGATAGACGAGAAAGTGGATCGACGAGACCGATACAAACGCACAAGAACGACCGTACTATGGCACGGTTCGTACTAAACTGAGAGTGATCGGTGGCGCGTCACGCTCACGGTGATGCGCAGACGCGAGCTGCGCACAAGCGGTTGCGCACGACGCGGCGGCAACAAGCCGCGATGCGCGATCACACTCGCCAACACGCACTCACGCAGGCGCATTGCACGCACCCACACGAGGTTGATTCCCTATATAACTACTCTCTACGTATACGCGATGCGTTGCCGCGGGTGGTAAAGGGCCGCATGTGACCAAGAACGGAGAGAGGAAAAAGGAGAGAAGAAATATGAAGGGAGGGGACGAAACAGACCCGTTAGTTCTCAGAAGTGGACCGCCACCGCTCGCCGCCAAACAGACCTGTACCGACCGTGGTGGTTCTCTCTCGCCTGCCACCACCAACTTGGTGCTTGCTTTGGATGGAGTACTACTACTACTACTACTATTACTACTACTACTATNCTACTACTATTACTACTACTACTACTACTACTATTACTACTACTACTACTACTACTACTACTATCACTACTATTACTACTACTCTTCCAGCTACGTGTCTCACGACACGCGAGTAAGACGGATGGAATTTCGTTCGATGGTGGTTCGTTCCATCATTTTCGAAATCGATCTTCTTAATTTCCCCTAAATTTTTCGTTTTGTTCTTTCCATCTCTTCTTCTATTTCATCGTTTTCTATGAAATATGCGTTCGATATATTCATGCGTAGAGCGATAAACGAATGGGTGCGCGCGTTCTGTCGCAAGTTGGTCGACAGACCGATTGGCCATTGATTAGATACAAGTGTTTACTCGAGTGACGAATACATACCGATGTCATGTGTTTTTCATAGAAACTCGATGGAACGACGAAGAGAAACGAGATCCGTAAATATTTCGATGTCGGCGAAAATGAGAGAAAAACCGGTTATCGACTGTTTACAAAAGGAAAAAAAAAAAAAAAAAAAAAGGAAAAAAAGAAAGAAGGGGAAAAAAAGAGAAACAAGATTACACAGAAAATGGAGGAAAGTGTGGGAAAGTAAGGATCACAGGGGCGGAGATGTTTCGCCGAAACGCGACCTCGGCTTTCGTCTAGTTTTTCTTACCGAGTAAAAGCGACAAGTGGCGACCGGTCGAAGGCCCATCGGGGATCAACATTTCCTTTCTTTCACGGAACGGGGGCAACGTCGTGGGTGGTAGGTACGCCACGTATAGCGTGCGGCACCAGCGAAATGAGAAAGTCGATTCGTACGATCTACGATTACGACGACGTTTCGACTCTCGTTACAGCCGGCCACAATATTTCCCGATACACGTACAAAAATAAATCTCTCTCGTTTTTTGAAATATAAATTTTCCAGAGAACGTTTTTCAGAGAAGACGATACCGAACGAGAGGTAGGTATTGCTAGGCGAGGAAAACGTTCCAAGCGTCGAATTTCTTTCACCCGAATTCCGAATCGAGGGGGAAACAAAAAAAAAAAAAAAAAAAAAAAAAAAAGAGAGAAATATGATTCTCGTACACGTCTGATACTGTTTTTCTGTTGGTTCTCTCTCACGGTGAGACGCACACGGGCGGTCTAAGAACTGCAAGATTCATTAACGGTTCCTCGGCACGGAGGCGGGCACGCGTGTGTGTATACCGATGTGCATTCCATCGGTCGCGCTCGTGTGAACGACCGTAAGGTGTACTTGTACACACAGAGACACGGGGGAGAAGGGGGAGGGGGGAGGGACAGAGATCCCGGAGATAGATGTCGAGTATGTGAAGAGGAATGAGACACAAGAGATAGAGAGAAGTATTATATACGAAGAATGGAAG
>NW_006263721.1:714728-718074 GCF_000469605.1 Apis dorsata | reverse complement strand
GAGAAAGAAGAAGAAAAAGAAGAAAAACCGAATATATATATATATATATATATATATGTACATTTGATGGGCTCGATTCATCTGCTAGACGGTTGTCTATCGTCATCATCGAAGTACGCAAGGAACGTACGAGGAAAGTTATTAAGGTCAGTGGTGTAGCGACGATCACGATGTAACCCGGAGATACACCGGTATTTCGTCGTATTTCGTACAACGAGATACATACGCGGCATTAATCGTTAAAATCGTTTCGCGCAATCAACAATTCTATCGATCGAACGCACCATAATTCGAACCCAATTTCGGTTCGAATCGATTTATGGCAATAATAATGATTACAAATAAATTCTTTGTTCGTATTGTTTCATAGCGGAAGCAATAGAACGCCAGGCGTATATTAGCGTAAAATAACGATCGAAAAAGAACGATTTCGATCCTTAATCGCGACGATTAATTTTTTTTCTACGAGGTCTCGTCGTATATACGTCGTCTTCTCCGATTCGAGGCTTCGATTATTTTCTAATCGATCGCGATCGCTTCGCCACTTATCTTTCTCGCCACGTTCGTTTCGGATAAACTCGGACTCCAACCGAGGCGGAAAAGTCACAAATTTGTCGTCACGATCGAACGGATCGAGTCGTGTCCAAAGGATATCGGCGACGATCGAACGATCCACGCTTTAATAATCGTTTATATCCCGTTTAAACCGCGCAATATGCATCTTGGTCAACGATGGTTGCGTCGTAAAGCCGACCACGCAATCCTGCCACTGGCTCGCGTTCGTCGAGTTGCGACGCCAATGCGAGGAGATCGCGGAGGCGCACCTAACCTATAAAGAGACACGGAAACGTGATGGAATGCGCGCCAACGAACGCCTGCGTCACTCCGCAACACCGTTCCATCATCACCTGGATATACCTCCTTCCATCGTTCTATTTTTAATCGATTTTAGACGAGAAATTGACGAGATCGAGAATACGATATCTACTTGAATTTGTTTCGATTCAATTTCTCGAAAAAACTAGATATATCACAGACATATCTTATACAACTTATCTATCATTGTATCGGAAATACAATGAATTTCGTTTATAATAAAACGAACATTCTTTCGAGTTTCGATCTATTTCGATCCTCTTCGAAATTATCGATAATCCAAGGATTATTATAAGATAGGAATAAAGAGAGAGAGAGAGAGAATTTTCGTCTCTTCTAGTTTCGGTCAAAAACGAAGGAGAGAAAATTTACGGAAGAAAAGATTTATCCGCGCGACGATAGAATCTTTTTTCTTCTCTTTTTCCTTTCGAGGATACCAGAATGGTTCCACCTGCATCGAGGCACTTAAGGTAACTTATTCGCGATCAAAAGGAAAGACGCGAATGCCCGCTATCTCGAATTTCGTAACGAACGCTACGCGATACCTATTTTTCGTTTGTCGCTTGGCTCGCTCGCCGCTATACACAGGTGACACCGTCGCCGCCGTCTCTGCGTCGCGAGAAATTGCGAGAACGACGCGACTGTTTTTGGCTCGATTTCGATGATGCGCGGACGTCTTTATTTACGGAAAAGGACAAAGTACTTAACTTCGTAGGCGAGGAGATCCAAATTGAATTCGAGGACATCGAGTATACACGCGTATACCTTGCCCGAGAGAAGATTGCTACGTACGTTTCGAAACGTTACACACATCGACTCGTTCGAAATTCCCATTTTGTTTCCCCCCCAAAAGAATTCGAGGAATGGAATCATCGCGAATACGTATCGAAAGATAAATACGTATGTGAGCATAATTGGACGAAAAACGTTTGTCACATTTTATTATTATTATTATTATTTCATCTATCGCGACAATATAATTGCCCGCTTTATTTTATATTCATTGGCACTTGTGCACGGGGATAACACCTCTCGAATAGTTTATCCGATACGGTAAAATGAAAGTGATGTGGGACAGATATGCGGGGTCACGATCGGGGTGTTAGGGAGGAGATAGTCGAAAGAGGGAGAAAGAAAGGGATGCGATGGTTAGAAACGGCGGCGGGGGCCAATCACGACGACGACTCGTGGCGCCTTAATTGGTGCTGGCGCGCGTGGCTCAGACTTGAGAAGCGAAGAGCGCAGCGGCAGATGCATCCCAACGCTCGTTCGCAACAGGAAATTCCTCCTCTCTCGCCGCTCCTCTTCCGACATTCCAGCTTCTACGCATATTTATGCGAAACGTCCTTCCTCCCATCTTCCTCGTTTTTCCCATCCGTTGTACATATCCTTCGCCGTAACATCGGCACGCACACGGTGTTCGGACACGCGGGCGGGGATTCGATGAATGGACATTGACTGCGCAAGCGTTGGAGGAGAGGAGCGTCGATGAATCGAGCGCGATTATCGTTCGTAGCACGAGCGATCGATGGCGAATCGGGTGGAGAAAGATCCAACGGTTAAGATTACACGGACGATCGTCACGCGATCCAATCGAACGAAACTGCGTAAAATGAAGATGGAGAAATGGCAAGTCAATGTACATAGGCGCATAGGCCCTCGATATTCGTGGGCGTGGGGATACGATCGATGATTTGCGAAATCTTGGACGTTCGAGAGTTTCGGAAATTATCGCGATACTTTTTCGGGATTAATAATTGGAACGGAAGTAGGAGATTATGCTCGTGAGAGAGAGAGAGAGAGAGAGGGGAGACCGTTCTCACCGCGAAACGTCGATAAACGTCGAAGCGGCATGGTCGGCGAGTGGCCGGCGTCGTTTTAACGATTCGCGCGTCACAACGACGCTCCACGAGTAAATCTCCCTCGGGGCTGGGAGGACGGAGAGGCGCGCGAAGGCGAGAGACGTGGGTCGCGAGTGTGGTCGAGCGCTTACTACGCGCTACGCGACGACTACGCGTTCACGGCCCGTATGAATGTACGGTGGGCCGCGCGTACGTACGTACGTACGTGGGACGGTGGTGTGGTGGCGTTTGCGGCCGTGCATTCATAAAGTGGCGGACACGTAGCGTGCGCGTGCGCAGCTCGTCGCCTTCTTCGTCGCCACTCCTTCCTCTTTTCTTCCTCTTCGCTTGCCACCCTTCCTGCGACTAATACGCATCCCCCTCGCGGCCACTCGTATCCTGTACACACTTTTTACATCCGCTGCTAACTGACAAAGCCGCCTCCGTTGCATCCACCATTTCATTCAATCCTTCTCTCCCTCTCCATTCTTACTCGCTTTTCGTTTTCGCCTCGCGTAGTAATGCTTTTTTTCCTTCTTTCGCTTCCAGCCGCGAAATATACGGAATAAGGGGAACAGGGAAGGGAGGAGGAGAAGAAGAAGAAGACGCTTCGGTTTCTCTCGTCGTTT
>NW_006263721.1:713729-714148 GCF_000469605.1 Apis dorsata | reverse complement strand
TCCGCCCTTAATTCGTCTCCGACTCCTCCTAGACTCCTCTTCTCTCTCTCTCTCTCTCTCTCTTTCTTTCATTTTCCTCCTATACGCCTTTCCCTTTCCCCTTTTCCCCTTCTCGCGAAGGGAACGACTTTTCGAACGACATCTCGCTCGAACGACGACGCGTATTCTCGTAATAATAATAAATCGAAATAAACGGATGGAGAGATGGTCGGTGTGAATGACTGGGCGCGTGCGTGCGATGCGTAGGCCTGTATCGGTGACGTGACGGGCACAGAGGAAGGTACGCAACGATACACGTGTGCGTAGGGATAAGTCGCGCGTAACGATCTCGCTTTCGCTTATAACGAGAGCGCGAGGAGAAAAGGACGGAGGGGACGATCGTTGCATCGTACGCGTTTCTAGACGCGTCGGTGTCGCGT
>NW_006263721.1:713326-713489 GCF_000469605.1 Apis dorsata | reverse complement strand
GGCGCCGTTCCTACACTTGCCCGAGTGTACGCGGCGCACCGTCAATGACGGTGGGTCGAGGAGGAGGAGATCGGGGCAACGAGACAAGTAAACGAGAAATCGTGTACGTACGTACGTACAGATATGTGTGTATCGCGGCGTTCGTACAGGATGAATCGATCGA
>NW_006263721.1:712855-713320 GCF_000469605.1 Apis dorsata | reverse complement strand
GGCGGGCCGCGTGCGTAGGCGACGCCAGGTTTTCTTCCAGGAAACGATCGGTGGAAATGTACCCGAGAATTCGCTAGGGCGCAACGACCGGTTAATCGGCGTTCGCTCGATCGAACGCGTTCCGCGCGATCTTTGGATCGAACGGATCGAGGAAAAAATCGATGACGTGACTCGATCGAAATTCCTGAAGGAAATTCCACGGAGAGAGGGGGGAGGAGAAAAAAAGATCATCGAGGAAGAGTTATCGGTAACGACACGCGGTAAATATTTCGATCGTAACGCGGTCGTTCGTTCGTCCGTCCAGATTCGTGTATAGCCTCGTCTCATCCGGTCCTCAGTCTTAGAGGATCCCCCATTCAAGGGTCTAATTTATATCGAGGAATTCCGAACAAGGTACGCAGAGGCGTCGATCTTTGAGGCGCCGCCGTTTAAGATGCATTATGCCAGAAGGCAGCCTACGAAAGA
>NW_006263721.1:710597-712296 GCF_000469605.1 Apis dorsata | reverse complement strand
AAGGAACGCAGCGTAGAAAATTGAACGGAGAAGCGAGAGAGAGAGAGAGAGAGCGTGGATGAACGAAATGGATAGGAGGAGTTGGCAGACGGAACTGGTCCCAGACCCAATATGATAATTGAGTATGGAGAACGATGTGAACATAGCACCTTGTAGGATTTCACGTGGCCATTGTGGCCTCCCACTCGAGGGGGCCACCTCGAGAACGTATCGACTTTGTATGTACGTGAAAACATCAAAGGCCCTGCCTTTTACCCTTCTCCTTTCGCTGCCGCTCCTCTTCTCCCTCCCTCGTTTGCTCTCGTTTCGTTACGCTTCGACCGTGGCACCGCGTCCACGGTCATCCACTACCACCACCGACCCACCTATATCTCTCTCTCTCCTACGTGCGTGTATCTATACTTGACACACGTAACGCGTACGTGTTTCCCGTGCGAGAATCCCTTTATTTTTCCGCGCTTTCTTCCTCCTCCTCCTCTCTCTCTGTCCTCCGCTGCCCCTCCTATTCCCCACGGGAGAATCAATTCCCATTCGCGACACAGCCGATTTCCTCCCCGATCATCGTCGTCCGTAACCACCTATCTCCACGAGGATATTTCTTCTTATACTCGACTCGTGAATCGGATTCGAGAGAAGCAACCACGTCTCGCACGATCGACTCCACTCGATCGATCCGTGCTTCTCGCGTCCACCTCGCGTTTCTCGCTGGCTATGGGAATCGAAACTCGTTGAAAAGAGGGCTCGTCGCATCGACGACCGGCGTTCAGATCAATCGCCATAGTTGCTGCTACGCGAACCGTCGATAATCGCGCTTGGTATTCCTCCTATTTCTATCCGTTACGTCCTCCTTTGTCTATTCTTGGTCGGTCTAACGATATCCTCCCCTGCTACCTCGTTCTCTCCGATCAGCTATTTTCGAAAACTTAACCATCGATTCCGTCCACAATTTCGTATTTAAAACGCGCCTCCCTCGTTAAACGCGCCCGAATCAAGTTCGAAATGGGCGATCGGTGTCGTCGCGTTTCAAGATTTCCAATTTTCTATTCCGCGTATTTCGAGGACGAAGCGTCGACGAAGGATCGAAGCGCGACTAATCTTGGTTTCGCCACGTTCGTTCGAAATATACGCTCGAAATACTTCAAAATCATTGGATGGACGCTTAATCGCGGCTCGATGGTCACCATCGACGCAGAATTTCGAATCTGTTGTGCCGATTCGAAGCCGTGCCTTCGAAGGTTAACCTTTGTAGTTTTACCAGCGTCGCGCAAAAGCGTCTCTCGCGTATTCCTTCCATCTATTAACGGCGTGTCTTTGCTTCCCAACGTGGACAGAATTCCGTAGAAATAGAAATAGAAAAATGCACGGTTTCGAGTATTTTTTTTTTTTTTCTTCTTTTTTCTCCTCGTCGCCCCAACGACGACAAATCCCCTCCGAAAAATAATTATTCTTATCGCTGCGTTAACAAACGATTGCCTATCTACGTAGGAGACGTAAATACCTTTCTCTTTTCTTATTTCGTGAACGCGTAATTCGTTTATCGGTGAATCGACCGCGTGGCGGAGAATAACGACAAGCGTGGAAAGTAACGTCGGACGACACGAACCCTGGTAGAACCGATAGCGGCGTGTTTGCTCGAGAGGTTAGCGCCACCGCTTTATCATATCGTCTCGACACCATTCCTCTACCTGTACCAGTGCTC
>NW_006263721.1:710185-710555 GCF_000469605.1 Apis dorsata | reverse complement strand
CTCGCCCCCCAACTCGGGCCCCGTCCCTTCTTCGACGATCCATCACGATCGTCGTCGTCGTCGCTTAAAATCGTTTCGATTCTCTGTATCCACTTTTCGATGTCTCGAACGAATCTAAAAAAATTCCCTTCCCCCCCGATATCGTATCCCTTCACGGATACGAAAAAGAGGAATGATTTTTGCGATCGTTCGATCGAAAAAAAAAAAAAAAGAAATTTGAAAGAGCGAACGATTTCGGGATGCAACCAAAGTACGATCGAGTTTACGAATCCCGCGCGAGGTTAGGAGATGCAGAACAAGAATAAGAAGAAGAAGAAGAAGAAATCCAAGTGGGGGAATGGAATGCGCGTTCGAGAATCCGTCTACGGTC
>NW_006263721.1:700403-709881 GCF_000469605.1 Apis dorsata | reverse complement strand
GCACCGGTGCGGACGAGGATCGGCGAGAAGCGAAGCGGGGCCGGAGGAGAGATGCGCCTCGCTCTCCTTGTCCCACCGGACCGACTACGCTCTCTCTCTGTTTTCGACGCGTTCTCGGAGCACAACAAACAGACGCCGCCTCGTAATTTGTTTTCATACGTTCGCGGGCATTTGCCAGTCTACGCCTCTTTCTCCACCTTCGGCGTTCCTTTTTTCTTTTTCCCTCTCCTTTTCGGATTCCTTCACTTTCTCACCTTCGACAGTGGCCGGGTCCGCAAACCGGCCGTTCCTTCGTTCGTTCGTATCGTCCCGATCGAACGGGAAACGTATCTTTCTTTCTCGAGTCATATTCGGACGAAGAGCGTAAAACCGGAGGGGAAAACTTTTGAAATTTCTTCGACGTCCATCGATATCGGACGAGAATTAACGAGACCACCTGTTGACGAATCCTCGAGAAGGATACTGCTTTTTAAAAAGAATAGAACCGGACGAACGCGTCGATTCGAATCGTATACGAGAAGAAGTTGGTCGAGATAACGCGGGATTCGGAGGGCAAAGCTTCGTTCCATCCCTCGATGGCGATCACCATTTAAGGGCCGTGGTCGCGCTACGCATGCGTGAGAGGAGGGGGCGTACGCTTTGGGGTTGCGTTGGAAGATCGCGGCTGCTCGACCTTGCCGACGTTCTTACATCGAGACGCCCTTTACCGCGCAATTTCGTTTCGTCGCTCCCCCTCTTCCCTCGGCAAATCGAATTAAGCGGGCCAGACTCGGCCCATTGGCAGCGACCACGAAATCAACGATGGAAGGTCGATCGTGCGACCTTCTTCTATACGTATATATATCGAGACACGATAATTCGATCGTTTTTTTAAACGTACGAGTTTGGTAACGAGTCGAAATCGATCTTTCGGATCTTCAAGAAGAAGGTCCTTTCGTTTCGTATATCGTTGGATCTCGAAATCGCGCGACGAGAGAAACGGAGACGATAAGTGACGATAGGAGACGATAAGAGGAGAAACAGAGAGAGAGAGAGGAAAAAAGACGCAAAGGAGGGACGGAAAGATCTTTGGTTAGAGAGAAGCGCTACAGCGGCGCCCCGGGGCCATCCATCATCCCAATAATTGCTTCCCTTCCCCCATCCTATAATTCCTATAGAACCCTCCTCTCTTCCCCTTCGCCCTCCGTGCCAACACCCGCCAATCCCAATCTTCCCTCCCCTCCTTCCACCGCTCATTCCGTTCCTCTTTTCTCGCCCCTTCTTCTTCCACGAATTCAAGCATCTCCCGAATTTCCCGATCGAAAACGTAACGAAAGAAGAAGAGAAAAGAAGGAAGGAAGGAAGGAAAGAGGTTAGAAAGGTGGAACCCTCTGGTTTGATAGAAGCGTAATCGTAATGTCACGGAAATAGAAGCATGCCGTCGAAACTGTTCTTTCCGCGTAACGAGCTACGAAAGAAAACCACACGTTTTACGAAGGAGCGTGTCACGTGGATGGAACAACGTAATTTCGAGGTATTTACGCGTTATCCTCTACGCGAACCCCACCACCCACCATCGTCCTCTGAGCATCCATAAATTTCCGCTCTTCTTCAGATATGGAGTCCCAATCCCCTCTCTTTTCAAAACATCCGAAATCGCCGTTCTTCGGTTTCTTCATCGAAATTACGCGAAGCTTATCGCTGCAACGTTTCTCTTTTTCTCTGCTCGATATCGGCGTTCCCCAACCACCGTTAACCACGTCGCTCGTTCAAGACAAGGGACAACGAAACCCCTCGGGAAAATCTTCTGCGATATCCGAATGGTCGAGTCGCGCGATCCGCGTAAAATCTGGAATTGGAGTAGTATAGAAGGAAAGAAGCGAAGAAGAGTGGGGGAAAAAAAAATCCCGTCTCGAGGAAAGGAACGTTTCGAAATTCCGGTTCCCTCCTCCTCGTCTATGTCCACGTAGATATCGCGGTGCGTCTTAAATGGGACGACGACTCGAGAGTTTCTCGAGTCACAACCGCCGAAACTTCGAAAACGAGTTCTTCTTCTCGCCCCTCCCCCCGACCCGGCGACGACGCTAAGTTTGCTCTCGGTACGCGACGCACACGGAGGCCGAGAAACGGAACTATCGGGGGAGGGGAGGGGAGGCGACGACGACGACGACAACGATTCGTGTCGAATTTCGTCACGGGAGTAGTAGGTTGGAATGCGCGCGAAGGTGCTCTCGCTCGGTCGGTCGTCATCGGTATATACGTACTTACGTACGTACGTACGTACGCGGAGCATAGGGGCAACGGAAGACGGCGTTACTCGGTCGTGAAGCGACGAGAGAGCGCACGCGCGCGATACGCGCTTGTCGCGATGCGTGCGATCCGTGTGTGTGCGCGTGCGCGCGCGAGCGGTGAAACGGGGCTCGAAAGAATCCCATTCATAGACGTAGGAACGAGAAGAACGAGAAAGAGAAAAGGACGACGGTGTGGAACGGTGAAAGAGAGAGGAGGGGGGAGGTGGCGAGACAAATGGGTAGGTAGAAGGAGGTGGGGAAGGGTGGGGGAAGAGGCAAAGGTATTCGGATTAGGCGCAGGCGCCAGGTAGAGGAGAGAAAGGCTGTTAATGAAAAATTTTCCACGAGGGGGCCTGCGGCGTCCAGCCGTTTTCTAGGTCGTGTCGGAGGGGGTCTGGAATTCATAGACGTGGAAGCGATCGATTCGAGAAACGGACGACGACGACGACGGATTCGGAAATGATCGATCGGAATAATATCGCCGCGACGATAATCCGTCCGCGTTACGCGGGGAGAGGCGCAAAGAGGCGAAAAGAATGAACGGCGGTCAACGTAACACGAGGGGAACGCGTGCGACTTCTCTCGATCGTGAAAAACGTTGGCGCGTCTCTTTATCGGGCCTGGAAAATTATCTGGCGCGATAACGACCATTGATGATCACTCGGCTTGAATCGAGAAGAGGCGAGAATCGTCGTGTCTCGGTTTCAACGAGAGGGAGGGGGGAGAGACGAAGAATGGCTCGTTTCCGTCGTGGCGTGCTCATGAATGAAAGCCGAGTATATTTCGAAACGAGCGTCGAGCGAGAAAGCAGAATGCGCGTCGCTTCTCCTCGTTCCCTTCGTTCCTCTCTCTCTCTCTCTTTCTCGCGCGCTTATCGCCGGAGGAAAAGAAGCTTGCGTAGATAGAAGGAACGAGCGAAGGATAGAAAGAGAGAGAGAAGTCGAAATAACGAATCTCTGTGCACGTATATATAGCTCGGCTTATATGTCGTGTGGTTATCGGAAAGGCTCGGCGTGTCGATATTACACGCATAGGCGTGGACACGGAAAAACGTGCGCGGAGACACGAAACCACGGTCGACACACGTGTCACAGATTATTCACCCTGACGATACCGAGCGAACTCTGCCTTCCCGCGACGCGTCGTTACATCACGGACCGATCGATCGCCGTGTTACGTAACACGGCGTTCCATCCATCCTTCCTTCCTCCCCTCGCCTTTTCCCTTTTTTTCTTTCTTTTTTTCTTTCAACACCCGTAACGCGGGCCTACGACCGAATCCGCTCGCACGTACCACGCCCGATACCACAATATTTCCTCCGTATTATTTCTCCCTCTTTTACCGCGAGTTAACGACCGTGTGATTATCAGTCGGTGACCCAGTGTCACCGATACCTTCTCTTCTCCTCTCCCTCTATCCCATCTACACGATTTTTCGTTTCGTCGTCCCCGTATCTCGCTTTACGCCGTACGTTCGATCTCTCGCGCTTTTCAACATTTGTCGACGAGCAACGGGTTATGTCGTCGTCGGCCCCCGTTGAAACGGAACGGATAAAAGCAAAAGGGACGAGGTTAAAAGGAGAGGAACGGGTTAACCAGATCCGTGGAATTTGGACGCGTAGTGTGCCACGCGCGTTTCGAGCCATACCCGTGGAAAAGGGGGGCGAAAAAACTCGTCCCGGTGCATTCTTCTTCTTTTTCTCCTTCTTCTTCTTCTTCTTCTTCTTCTTTTTCTTCTTCTTCTCGGCGAGCCTCGAACCAGGAGGCTACCGCGGAAGAATCTGCTTGATTAAAGGAAGGAAACTCGTATACTCGCGCCTTTTATTCAAATCCCCCCTCCTCTCTCTCTCTCTCTCTCTCTCTCTCTCGTCACGAGGATCGTCTCGTGGGATAGGGTTGGAATGTAGCCGTTAATTATCGCGGTACCGTGGAATGCGCCTCGGCCCCCTCTGCCCTCCCCGCCCCTGCCTCTTCCTTTCGCCTCTTCTCTTCCCCATTCCACTCGGTGATCCGTTCGATACCCCCTCCCTCCCTCCCCCTCTCCTTTTCTTCTCTATCTCGTGGCATCCTCGTTCTGGGCCCCCCCGACGAACGAGAAGGAGAGGAGGGAGGGAGGGGAAAAGAGGTCGAAGGAGAGGGGAGGAGTATGCATCGGTCGGCTACAGCGGTGGCACGGACCACCTCATTCATCCTATCTGCATTCCTTCGATGCTACCTGGGCTCCACCGTGGAATGTCCACCGACCCCGCGGCCTACGCGAACAACTTGCACGAACGCGATCCTCCTTTCGCCAAATTACCGTATTTCCGTGTCTCTTTCTTTTTTTTTCTTTTTTTTTTTTTGCGCGCGCGCGCGTATATCGAATATCGGTGATTGGCTGCTCGAAATTATGTTAATACGCGTCGAATCGAGGTTAGACTCGAGGCAGACTAGGTGTCGCCTGTCCTCTCTCTCTCTCTCTCTTTCTCTCTCCGTCTTCCTTCGTACGTTCATTACGAACGACGTGGAATCGTCGATTATCACGGACGGTCGGGAATATCGGTCGAGGAAAAAGGAGAACTCGTTTACCTTGTACTCTCTCGGGTCGAATCTACGACGCAATTTGGCAAGAGAGAGAGAGAAAGAGAGAGAGAGAGAGAAAGAATGGATAGTCGCGAAGACGATGGGTATGAAAAATTTTCGCGATTATATATATATATATATATGTATATATATGTATAGATAGGAATGCGATATTTAGAGGAGGATGAAAATCGTCGATGTCGTGACAGGATGATCGGGGCCATCTCGTTGTTTTAGAGGAAGGGAGAGAGAGAGAGAGAGAGAGAGCGTAAAACCGCCTCTCATGATCGGCATCTCACGGTCGTTAGAAACGTATCATAACACGGTGTATAACTAGGGGTAGATTCGACGGAACGAAGCCTCGTGTTTCACCTTCGGGGCTCCCGAGGCGATACAACACAATAAGGCCCCGAAGCTCGCCGATTCCGACCGAGATACCAACAGGGCCAGACCGCTTAGTTCCATCCCTCTCGCTCTCTCCTTCGCGTTTCTGCCTGCATCCAGATCTCCTCCTCCTCCTCCTCCTCCTTCTTCCCTTCATATTCCCTTCTTCTTCCTTTTTCATTTTATTTTTCCGTGTGCACGAGGTGCGCGCCTCTCCTTTTTCTCTCTCTCCCTCCTCCTCTTCTCTTCGTCGAAGAAGCAGCGGAGAACCTCTTACGGCTTCTACTCTTTAGTCGTGCCGCCGCCTCGTACCCCTTTATCTTCACCTTCCAATCGGCCTCGTCGTCTCTCTCTCTCTCTCTCTCTTTCTCTCTCCTCGTCTCAGCCTCGGACCAACAACGCTCGTTTAGCCCGTCGAAATGGTAACCCTTGTTCGCGTACGTTGCCGCTTCGTTCGACGAGGCGAGGCGCGCACTAGCTGCCAAATTGCACGCGCTCGATGTCGTTTCTTCGATCGTCGTTCGACCCCTTCGAGATTGGAACGAGAACGAGGCAAAGGGGGTACAATATATTTCGGTCGCACGGCCCTGGCTGGAATTTCAAAGGAGTTCTCTCGGCGGCGGCGGCGGCCTAACGCGCGGTGAAAGCGAGAAAGTTCTTTCTTCTTCGTCCTCCATCCTTGGTACGAGTCGACGGAGAGGGGCCTCTTAATCGATACTGTTTTCTTCGAAGGAGATTGCGCGTTCGCCGAAGGTTAGACGCCGGCCGGCGTAGGAGCGCCGCGACGACCGATGCCTTCTTCTTCTTCTTCTTCTTCCTTTCTCTCGCTCTCTCTCTCTCTCTCTCTCTCTCTCTCTCTCTCCCTTCCTTCGATCCTCTTCCCCTCGGCCTCTAGCTGCCGTAGAGCTGCCGCGGCTCCTCCCTTGACGAAGGTCAAGACGCACGAAATCTCCATTTGCCCGAGGTCGTAACGCGCCACCTTCGAATTTCGTGGCGGACCTTCCGAGAATCGACGAGAGCGACGACGAGCTCCATCGTGGGAGTCCCTCCGCCGATCGAACCAACGAGAGCCCCCGCTCCCTCCGCGCTCTCTCACTTTTTTATGACCGACCTTCGCGTATATCGTTAACGAGGTGGTCCAGTGACAACTATACGCGTAGGTGTAGATGGTCGCGCTCTTAGCGTCACCACACGATAACGGATCTCTTCCTTTCTTTCCATTTCGATTCTCCATCGATTTCCAGTAAGAAAAGTTGAAATATCGAGCGTTATCGATCGTTTCAAAATGGAGTTTCGAAAAGGAGAAGAAGAAAAAGAAAAAAAGACGCATTCTCTATTTTTCTCGTTCGATGGAATTCCCTCGCGCGGTGCGTACATTTCCGTATATTTCGTCTATCGTGTGCGTGGTATCGTGATTCGTATCGCGAATCGCGATAGAACGCGATAATGCGAGAACACGACGAGCTCGCGGCTCGTTTGTATTTCGTGAGAAATCGTTGCATCTCAACGTCCACTACTCTCTCACGTGGGTGAATAAATTGTTGGTATTCGAGTTTTTCTCACGTAGCGGGGAAGCATGACGGAGTTTTACGCCATGCTCGAAAACCGGCCGCCATGGAACCACAGACGAATCGTCCGCATACATATGAGGAATCGACAATGAGTTTCCGAGAAACGAGACACTTTGACATAAATTTCCGAGAGACCCGTTCCATTTCGACCACTTTCTTCTCCGTTCCCTTCTTGCACGCCATCCTTCTCTTCCCTCCTGCCCATTCATTCCTTCTCCTCTCGGGGCCTCGGTCGGTTATCGCGGGACACAAAGTTGCGCGCATCGTTGGAAAAATGTCCCACCACGCCACACGTCTTTTCCTTTCCTCTTTCCCAGGACTCGCCGCCTCCTTTATACACGCATTTCTCTCCCCTCCCCCCCCAAAGGACCTACCCCAAGCTTCCTGGAATCGATGGGCCCCACGAGTATCCCCCCCTCTTCTCCCTTTTCTTCCCCCTTCCTTCTATCTCCATCGGGGAGAAAAGAACGCCAGACGCCCGACCGTTTGTATCTTTTTTCCACGTATCGTGGAAAAGTTGAAGTGGATGGGGGGAGGAAAAAAAAGAGGGAAAAAGAAGTGGAGAGAGAGAAAATGTCCACTCGATCGTGTCTCTACTTTCTTGGAAAAAAAAAAAAAAAAAAAAAAACCGAGTTTGGTACCGTTCGAATTCGACGAATTCGAAAACCATCTCTCTTCGAGATCAATTTCGAACATCACGTGATAAATACGACGTGATAAATATTTTTCTTCGCGGGAAATACTTAAGATGCTGTGTGGATTCGTTTCGACTCGTTTGACATCGCGAGAGAAGGCGGAGATCCATTTTGAAGGGAGAGAAAAAAAAAAGAAAAAGAAAAAGAAAGAAAGAAAGAAAGAAAGAAATAAAGAAAGAAAAAAGTCGTCGGTTCGTGGGTACCCGATTAAATTTTCCCACGCGTCGTTCCGGTTGTGTGCCGTGGCAGGATAAGAGGGTAGTCGTAATATTTAAGATAATCCTAGACAGGAAGGTAAAGCCGTCTCCGAGTTTCTCAACGGTCTCCCCTCCCCTCGTCACCCCTCCCTCTCCCTCTCCCTCTCTCGCAGGAGAGAAACGGGGGAATTTATGGTTGGGAATTAATGGCATCGCGCGCGAGAGAGCCACGGACCGAGAAAAATTTCGTTGGGACGCGGTTCATCGGCTCGGTTAAATCGTCGGAGGCGCAAATTGCGGCGGTGAATTCGAGCCACGGTTTTACTATAAACTCGCCTCGATCTCGAATCTGCTTTCCTCCGTTCCGCTCCCTCCCTCTTCCTCCTCTCCTTTTCCTCGTTCGACTTCTCCACCGAGAATTTCGTCTCCTCGTTAAACTTGGTCTTCTCGAGACAAATAAAGGAAACGGGCAGAGATCTTTTTCTCCTCCCCGTCCTCCCCTTTTCGTCGAGAACACTTATACAAATGCACACGGACAAACATGGTCGGCGCCTGCATTTACATTTTCGAAAGGAGCATCCGCCTTTCCGAGAACCGGCACAGGTCACGCGCCGCTCCTATTCCATTCGACGTATCTTCCTCTCCTCACCGCTTTCCGAAAAAAATCCTGCGATCTTCCGATCTCTGCTTTAACCAGAGTTAACCAAAACGAACTTCTCGCATCCTCCCCTCGCATCCTTTTCCCGAATACAGAAAAAAGTATTCAACCGTGTTTCTCCGTGTTTTCCATATCTCGAGGATACTTTCAACGGAATATATATATATATAGAAAGGGAACGGATCGAAATATCATCCCCGCGACGAGCGAAAGAGAGGAGAAGAGAATTTGGATGGTACGTTTCTTACGGAAGAAATTGAAAGCCCGGTTTTCGGGCACGCAGAGACGAAGAAAGAGAGCACTAACGCCCCCACGTTTCGAGCAACGCTCTACCCTCCTCACTCCTCTTCGTGCTTCTCGTTGTCGCGCCTAAGACTTGCCTCTATCGGGCAGGCTGCGATTGGTCCGAGGGCCCAGTCATTCACAGAAAACGTAGAATGCAGACGGTCACGTGACTCGTCCACAGGGGCTCGAGAGAGAGAGCAAAGAAGACCAGGGGTATGAGCTCGCTATGGCGCCAAGCGGTGAACCGCCTCTACCATTCCTCTACCACTACAGAGGGATGCAAAGTTTCCCCATCGATGTCGACGAACCTTTCGATCGTTGAACGAAAATAATTTTAATATCATTTTCCGTGTCCACGGCTTCGTGGAGGAACGAAAAAGCGATTCTTTCTGTTCCGAGAGGAGAGGAATTTTGCGAGCATCTCGTTGGAAAAATTGTAGATAAAGAAAGGAAGAGAGAAAGAGAGAAAAAGAAAAGAAAAAGACAAAAGATCGCGCAAGGAGAAATAGCGGCGAAAGGGAAAGGGGAAGGAGAAACGGAAGCGAGAAAAAAATGTTGGTCGAAGAGAGAGTAGACAAAGGAGAGAAGAAAAGAGAGGGGGAGGGGGATAAAGGAGCAAAGATGGTTCGTAGGCATCGCGTAACGGAGGACCAACCAGGGTGGTTCTCACCCCCTCGTGCGTTTCGGGCACTGTGTCGGTGGCCCGATTCTCGGAAGGACCTCATTTGTTGCTCGGTGCTATATATCTCATTCGGGATCCTCTCTTTCTCCTTCTCTTTTCTTTCCATCCTTGCTCTTTCGGGCGAAACGAGAGAGAGAGAGAAAGAAATCCTCTCGAGATGTTGGGAACAAGAGTG
>NW_006263721.1:698970-699238 GCF_000469605.1 Apis dorsata | reverse complement strand
GACGACGACGACGACGACGACTACCTACTTCCATCCTTCTCCTCGTTCCTCTTTTTCTCGTTCCGAGGTTCCTCGAAATTCCATCCCGGAGTCGCACACGTCCCGCGTGGAACGTCCGGAAAGGTGGTTTCGGTTCCTGGAACAACCGGTGGAGGGATCACCGTGCGCGATTCGATCGATCGTTAACCGCGTTTTCAACGTTTCGAAACGTTGTTGTTTCGCCCTCGAGGATCGTACTCGTAGTGGCGGTACTCGAAATTTTCGAAAC
>NW_006263721.1:697466-697925 GCF_000469605.1 Apis dorsata | reverse complement strand
ACAAACGGATCACGACGGGCCATCGAACGGGACCCCATTTGCATTCCGCACCGGTACGCGAAAAAGGAGTGTCCTCGTCATCCTCGTCATCCTCGTGGTCGTCGCACAGAAGCGATTTCCTTATCTCGAAGCGAAGCGTTTTCGTCGACGAGCGCATTCCTTTGAAATCGAACCCCGTTACGAGAGGGGAAAGGGACACCATCTCGTGGCGAATGGCCGTATCAACGTTTCCTCGTATCGCAGTCCGGGAAGAGGAATTGGATCGACGGACGCACAGGTGTCGGAGCGATCTGCGTCGGAAGAGTTTTAGAAGCGGATCCATCCCTCCTTCCCCGATTCTCGCGAATTCGTACATCTTTACCCGGTAAAAACGGGAACGGAAGAAGGAGGAGGAGGAGGAGAAGAAGAAAAAGAGGAAAAAAGATCGGTGGTCGCGACGCGTGGATACGTGCGTATCGT
>NW_006263721.1:689983-697236 GCF_000469605.1 Apis dorsata | reverse complement strand
CTCGAGAGAACACATCGACGCGCGGTTCACGTACGCGGCCGAACACGCGCGAAAGCGTTCGAAGCGGGACCGCGGCTAAGGAGGTATGGTCGCGAGACGAACCACGTGACCGGCCCGTAACTTCACAGCGTACCATCTCCTCTCTACCTCCTTTCTTCTCCTTCTCCGTCCTTCCACGCTATCTTCCTCTCCGCGCAACGCACCTTCCGTCTCGCTCCATCACCCTCCCCCCTCTCCCCTCTTTCTTCCTACCGTCCTCATTCGAACGACGCAGTTGCGCGTATATACCTACCGCGGGAGCAACTGCGTCGTAGGCTTCTCCTTCGCTTCCTTGTCCGGGCCGAACGCGCGCGACCACACGACTACGAGAACCGTCCCAAAATCTCCGTCTACCACCGCCTCGTAACGCCAACGAATCGAAATGTCGTCCCCCCCTTTTCTCTCTCTCTCTCTCTACATTTTTGTTCTTTCTTCGTTCGTGGAAAAAATGCGAACGAGACGAATGATCATCGGTAAGGGAAACACACTTACCGGAAACGATCGCTCGCAACAGTGGATAGATAGATAGTGCTCGATTCGACTTACCTGAAATCAAAGAGAACGGATTATCGCGACACGTGCGCAGAGCAGGTGTAATTTTTAATTCGAAATCGTATATAATATCGTATAAAATAAAACATCGCAAACAATTATAAATTATGCGAAAAAGTTTGAAGAGATGAAGAGGGAACGAAATACCCCTTGTTGACACAATTATTCATAATTTTCTGTTTACCCTGACACGCGTTGAAATTTACCTTTTAATACCCGATAGGCATCGTACTCGTCGATATCAACGTTCGATATCGTCGATACCTGGTTGAACTTGCTTTTCGATCGTTTTATTGACGGGGATAACGAAGGAAACGATATATATATGCGATACTATCAAAGAGCAATCGTTGAAACTAAATCGCCAAAGTCGAATGGCATCGATGAATAAGAAATCGGGAGGAGGGCAGCATCCATTTGGTACGGTTTAACGGGCATCGTCGAAGACGGTTGCACGGATAGAGTGGAAAAGGAGGAGGAGGACAGGCAGGTACGGAACAACGTCACGATCCGGGGGATGAGATAGGCACGAAAGTAGCAGGTATGCGTCGAACGTGGAAATTTGAGACTGACACGAGCAAATGAAACGCGGACCCGAAGGTCGGAATACTCTCTTTCTTCCCTCCCTCTCTCTTCTCGTGAAACTCGATTATTTCGTACGAGGCAAACGCGTACGAGGAATTCTTTCTTACCGATCGAATCGATCTCGTTCCGATCGGTCATCAGATTTCTCGATTCAGAAATTACGTATTCGCTTCGAAAGAGTAAACGAATTTATTTGAGGTGTACGAGATTCTGAGGAAAGAGAGGAGGGAATAACGTCCCGGCTCGGATGAAAGAGAGATGGCCAACCTTCGTAAACTCGAACAGTCGAATGATCCGGTGGAACAATCGCTCTTCCAACAACGCTAAGCTCTCGCTTCCAGTGTTTCGCGCCGTTGTCTTTTTCGTAGATGGTTAGATTTTTTCCACGATAAGTCCAAGTTTGGTCTCCGCAGTCGCGTGGGAAGCTATCTTGAGGCACATTCGCACGTGCAAGCGAAGAAAATTTCGCGCTTTACCTTGGCCTATCGATTACGCGCTTCGAGAACGAAAGGAGAAAGAAACGACTGTTTTCGAGACGCGCGCATCCAATCGCTTCTTCCACGCGCGATGTCCAAAAAAACCCGCGTTTTAAAGCAATACGGAGCATCGCGTATTAATTAGGATCCGTGGATGGAGAGAGGGAGAGAGAGAGAGGAAAAGGGAAAAATGGGGAGAGAATTTAAATTACATCGCGTGGCGATGACAGGTACTCGGNGAAAAACGGAAACACCGAAGGAAGGCGAGCCGCGATCATCGTGTTACGAAGGATAGAAACGGTTGGTGGTGGGGGAGGAGTGGACCGTGGAAATATAGCGGAGAAAACGAATTTTCGCGGAAGGATTTGAAATTAGGAGGAGGAAAGTTGGCGGGAGAGCCGCGAGAGAAGAGAGAGGGAGAGAGAGTCTCGTTGCGGCGTCGGTCGTCGCCTCGGTTAAGGGCAACGAGGAGTAAAGTAATCACGGAGAAAATTGGTTGACGAGATAGTCAGATTGGCCGCTGGCCACTTGACTGCTCGATTGTCCAGACACGCCCTCGGCGAAATGAAATTTGATTTTGTCGGGCAATTTCGCGCCCAAATCAACCACCCCTTGCCGAGACAGAGGAAAGAGCGTAGCATCTCTCGCGCGCGCGAATAGCACCGCTGCGATCGGAGGAGCGTGGTGTTGTAAAGCGACTGGAGTTGGAGGGAGAAATTGAAGGGGAGGGAGGGAGGGAGAGAGAGAGAGAGAGAAAGAGTAACCTCGTTAAGAGCCGCACCCTCGTGGTATTGGCCTCATTGAACGTTTAGAGTCATCTTTCGAAGCGTCGAGTGGTCTCTTAAAAGTTCAAAGGGTAGAAAAGATGGGGGTGTTTCGCGTCGTACGTTCGGAGTTACGCGCGATCGTGTTTCGGTCTCGTTTCGTCGATTCGAGGGGGTGGCGCGAGGCGAGGATCGGGAGGTGAACTCTCTCGTTTCTCTCCTTCTCCTTCCAAGTTGGGGCGAAAGGGAGAGCGAAAGGGTCGATAACCGGCGATCGCGGCGGAAACGAAAAGTTCGGGTGGAGAAGAAGGACGGAGAGAAAAAAAAGTTCGTACGAGAAGATAGATACAGGTTCGAAGGCAGCGAACGATCTTGATTACGCGAAAATGTCGTACGATTCGATTAGGACAGCGAGCGTGAATGTACTTAAGCGAGCAGACGCGCGCTACCATAGTCCCCGTAATTCAATTTCTTTAAAGTAATTACTTGTTGCTTCTACCGTGGAAGTTAGTTTCCGGTTGAAAATCAATGGCGCATCCACGACGGCAGCTTTCTCATTATGCGCTGAAAGCGTCCTCCCCTGAACGCGATCGATCAAGGAGGGGATAGGGGGTGGGGAGGGGAGGGGGCATCCGATTACGAATCGAGACAAGGACGTATACACGCGCGCATTTATATCTATTTCTTCTTCCTTTCGATCGATCCTGATCCTCCTAATTTCCCTATATTCTTGTGTCCCGGAGAATCGTATTTTATCGTTCCCTTCCGAGTCGATTCGGGGAAGAGAAAAGCTAATTCCTGGCCGAAGTCGAAAGAATCGTTAAAGCGCGAGGAGGAGGAGGAGGAGGAGGAGAGGAAGGAGAAACGGTCGGTAAGGTAAACGGTAAAATCAGAGCCGCCATTGATACGGAGACCTTACGCCGCAGCCTCGAAACCTCGAGTTTACGACCTCTTTGCCGAGTTTCTTTCGTAAATACGACGTGGTTGTTTCGAACGTGGAACGAAGAAGCGGAAACCGAGTGCGAATCGGTAGATAACCGTGCCAAGGACGACCGATTTGTGTCGATTATTTGTGGAATACGACGAGAATTGCGCGTTCCTTCTCGCCGCCATTTTGCCGCTTCGATTCCCTATTTTAATCCATCTTCCAAAATCTACCCATTACGATGGATTTAACCTACGTTTATGCGTTATGCGAAAATTAACGCGGTTAATTTTTTTGGAAATTTTTACTTGAAATTCCAAGATATTTCGAAACAAAAAAGAAAAAGAAAATGAAATCGCCAAGTACTACTCGCTCGGAGAGGAAGAACGAAGGCGCGAGATTTCGCGGTATCGTTTGAGATATTTTGGACCTCGGACTTCGGAGAAACATCCAGTTTCTCGGCGAATTTACAGCGCCATCGTTCGTTCCATGATTACTCGAGCGAGACTATTACCGAGTTAGTCGGTCGATCCACTCGTGTTATTATTCGATAAAGGGAAGATCGGCCCGAGAAAGAGACGACCGATCGAACGCGTACATCGCCGTAATCCCTTTAAACGACTCTAAACGTGTTTTCCTTTCCCTTGTTTGTCTTTATCCGTGGACGCGGCTGGCACAGTCACGTGAGCGTGCAAAATTCTGCGCTCTTAAAATAACTTGGCAGGTAAAAGGAGTCGTAGTAGTAAGACAGAACCCGGGAAAACGCATCGCCTCGTATTCGAAATCGAAGAAACGATAAGACGTATTCGCTTTCGCCTTCGATCGATGCACCCGAATTCGCGATTCATCCCGCATCCTATTTAAAAGCGCAACTTTTTCACGATGTAAAAAAAAAAAGAAAGATATCTACGCCCCCTTTTCCCTCCAGATTCGCCCAACATTTTTGCGAGCAAGGATCACGAACGAGTTGAACGAACCCTTGTTTCTGAATCGCGGCGCCATAGCGACCCCTAAATCACTGTCACGGCGAATCGTCGCTATCTAATACTCTATCTTTCGTACAGCTTATAAAGGCGAGCTGCGTGCACGCACCGCATTTTGCCGCGTGCGCGTGCAGTTGCGTGCCTGGCACGGCAGCGGGCCACGCACCTCTTTTTCGCAGTCACGCACCAAAACAAACCCCCCTCTCCCCATAACCTCCGACTTTTCTTCGCCGACCAACTCGCTCGTCGTCCATCCATTTTTTTCCCATCGTCGCGGGATAGTAGGCCGCGATGTCGTGCAACTTTCCAATGAAAAGTTCCGATTGTTTCGAGATTAATTGGCCGCGAACAACGAATTGGACGTCGTCGCTCGCTACCTTTCCGATCGGTATTCCTTCTTCTCTCTGTTCTCCTTCCCCCTCTTCTCTCTGTTCCTCCTCGTTTTAGAAGGCAACGCAGCTGTAAAGACGGTGGTTTTGCGACGCGGTGCACGCGAAATTTACGACACGCCGTTCAATATTACACGGAAGGTGAATATTTCACGGCGGGGCAAGTTCAAAGAAAACGTCGTCACCGGCGCTACGGAACACGTCGGCGTATCTTAAATCGGTCGTGAAGGGCCCGGGCCCCCACCGCTTCTGTATCTGCATTAAAATTTGCCCCTCGAGGCTCGAGCGTACCTGCGTATTTTACGACTCTTTGTAGATCGTTTCGTCGACGTCGAACGAAGACGACGACGGCTCTCGCCTAGACGGCGACAAACACGGCAACGAGAACGGCTCGAGACCCGATAGACGACGTTAACCGAACAAGAGGGTTGAGAATCAATTAGACGGCGAGTCACCGGAAGTAAGACATGTACGCTTCCTGACGCGCGCGTCATACCCCATTGTTCCAACACGAGAGAGACTTCATCTTCTCGACGTACGAGCCACCTGCACACCCTCTCCTTGCCTTTCTCTCCCGAGAATCGATCGCGAACACGATCGCGATACTTGTTATCCGCCAAAGAAAGAAAGAAAGAAATTATCATAACGAATTCCTTAAACGGTTCGATGATCGAACGATCGTATCGCTATTTCCGACAAATTATATAAATCGTAACGAGTGGGACGCGTTACACGCGTGTTCCACCGCGAAGGAACGCAAACCAGCCTCGTTAAGATCGGGACACGTGAGCCCATAAACGAGTACGTTCCGTTTTACCTACGCGATGTAGGCGGTCACCGCTTCCAACCACCATTTTTACCTTCCGACCAGAGAACGAATAATCTCTCGAAATTTTCTTTCTCTCCTTTTCTCTCTCTCTCCGTTCCTACCTATCTCTCTCTTTTCTTCGTTTCCAATTTGTCGCGAGATTCGATTCGACGTTCTCGAGCGACGAAGTCGATCCGCCTTTGCGACGAGAATCCGTGCGATCGACGATAATTCGTGAAAAAAATTCGATCCTTAGAGATAGGAAGAAGGTGCCCACGCGGATGTGCAAAACAATGGGACAATGTCAAAGTACAATTATGGTAGCAGCCGAATGCGATTCGCCCACCTCACTGCGTTCCACACACCTCGTTTCGCTTTTCGCCTCTTTGTCGCTTTCCTCTTTATTACCGTCGATAGCTATTAACGCGACGTTTATTCCCCATTTCTATTCAAACGCGAATTATTTTAATATCTTTGCCGCGTGACAAACGTACTCGAAGAAAGATCGAGATATTTCTTACGTTTTACTATCGATTGTTAGAATTTTAAGAAAATGGAACCGCCAAAAACGCGATCGTAATCGAAACTTTCGTGCAATTTTCCGTCTCTGTTGTTACGTCGCGTTATTATAATACCTTTTTCGCTCTTGCGCGAATGTATCGCCATTTTTAAACAATTTGATCACGAGTGTATACGCGACTATTTACGAGAAACACGAATTTGGACACATTTTCCAACTTTTCGATCGGTTAAATCTGAATTAGCTATTCGATCGAATTGGAACAGAGATAGAAAAGAATAATAAGCTGTCCTATCAACGCGATTTCGAATATTTTAGGATCGATCTAATTCTCCGCTTGCTAATTTCCATTCGCAAGATCGACCTTTCCACGGCAACAGCTATCAATCTCCATTACAGCTTCCGACAAGCGTCGCTTTCGGGCGCACCTTCTGCGTTCGCCCTCGAAGCGCGTTAAATATCGTTCTACCTATTTCTCTGAACGTCGATACGAACGATGAAATTACCGAAATCTTCGAGGGGAAAAAATTGAGAGAGAGAAAACGAAAGAGGGTACGACGACCCTCCTCTCTCCCCTCGTTGGAAAGTTGGCAGACTCGATCGGTTCGTGCACGACCGGCTGTGTATCTTTAACTTTCCGTCGACGTCCGTTTCTCTCTCTTCAATGTCTCCGACGAACACGTCTCGCGACGCATTGAAATGAAAATCAGTGCAAGCAGTTGCGCCGATCTTCCTCAGTCGATAAAGTAGTTGTACCAGTTTACTCGAAACCCTCGACTGGTCGCGACAGGTCGAAACGTGAATACCAGACGCGTCGTCTCGTAACGAACGTTCGTAATTTCGTTTCGGATCGTTCGCGATGTGAAGAGAGAGAGAGAGAGAGGGAGAGGTAAATGAATGAATAAAAAGAATTTATAACGATCGAAGGATGGACGAAAAAAATAAAACGCGTATTTACGAGACAGGAAACCTCTCTTATAGGAAGGAAACACGGTGAACCGACATTTCTCTTCGAACCGATGAGAAATAATACAATATGGGAATGAGAAATTCTAATTACCGGAAAATGCAAATACTTGGAACGAAACCGTAAAATGGTAATTAGCGTTGGTAACAGTTTCTTGGACGTATCTTGCATATGGAACTCGGTAACGCGTTATAGCTTCGCAAACCGATATCGCCACGTTCCTTTTCCTCCCCCTTTTCCTCCCT
>NW_006263721.1:687619-689783 GCF_000469605.1 Apis dorsata | reverse complement strand
TTTTTTTTTTTTCTAAGTAATTTATTTCAGGTTAAAAGATTCGCCTGGTACGCACATACGTTGAAACAAATTTGAGCATCGAGATCCTGTTCCTAGTTCCAGTTTTATATACGTATAAAACGTTTCTCAATTTTTTTCATTAGGGAGTTAGAGAGAAAATTTTGAAGTCGGGACGCGTAGAGCGCGTTCGTTGACGAGATTATCGCGAAATTAAAAGATTGGTGGAAAGATAAGTGAAACGTTTTTCAAAGCGTCCGATTTTCGAGAGATTAGGAAAATGATTTCTCGCTAAGTCGCCGAAATGGATGTTTACTCGTTTAACGAAGAAGAAGAAGAAGAGGAAGAAGGAAAAGAAAAAAGAAAAAAGAAAAAGAAGCGAGAAGGATACGAATTCGTTGCGAAATCGGTAAGACGATCGAACTCCGTCCGAGAGGCGATTAAACGAATTAAACGGATTAATCGAGGATGGTGATCAAGGCGGTATCCAACGAAACGGATACGTACACGTTGCGCGATCGTTTCACACGGATCAGGCGGGAAAGAAATTCTTCGATCGATTGGCTTACCTCGTAAGACGAAAGTAGGACGGGTTCGTTCCAAATCCTGAACAACGCACGGCAGACGCATCATTGGACGGTGCGAGAGTGTCGGTGTGAGGAAACGATTGGAGAAAACGCGGACGGTGCATCTTCGGTTGAAAACGGTCGGGCTGTATTCTCAGGTTGGTGATCGATCGCGGGGAATGCGAGACGTCGAAGTCGATAGATTGGCTGTCGGTCGAAAGGAAATTATCCATATCAATATCGATACACACGTGATATCATTTAAGAGGATTTTTTTCGGGCATCGATGACGCGACAACGCGATTCTCACGTGTCCCTAACCCGGGCCGCCATCTTGCTCGTCCACCATGCGAAGTCAGATCTCCCCACCACCGATCGTCGCCCCTCTTCCAATCTTCGTAAAGCAAAGTTTTTGATACGCCAATTCCCGTCTCCTAACACCTACTTCTGCTTCTCACCGTTCCCGCGAAAAAACAATTTTCAACCGATATCGATCAATCCATCCGAACGAATCATAATAATGCGTAATAATATCGCGTACCGTAACACCGTATTTCTCTCTCTCTCTCTCTCTCTCTCCCTCCGATTCTTCTCCGCAGTTCTTCGACGCAGAGACACACGCGCGCACAATATAGTGACGTAGTAACGCGGCGATATACACGAAGAGCGTACACATTGGGAGGAGGAGGAGGAGAGTGGCGCGAATCTCCAATTCAGATAAAAAAAACGATACGTTCGGGGACAAGATGGTGATTTGGAGATATACACCGCCGGGAATTCGACAAACGGAGAGCGACGAAGTCTCGACGATGGAGATTTTCGTGAGAAGCGAAACGTCGATCGGTAACGAGCACGAATCGCAAAACGTTGCCATGATTTTAATGTCGCGCGTTGCAGGGTGATTCAGTTTCGTAGGAGCGTCGATTGGTGGATGAGTCATGCCTCTTCTTCTCTCTATTCGTTATCACGTTACGAAGCTTTCGGCATCATCGTCTCGTGATTCGTGGCTGTTGCCAATTTGATCGTTCTTAACACGACCTTGACGAATATCGCGATACGTCGCATTCTTGGTACATCGAAACTGATTGGAAGAGAGGAAGAAGTACTGTCACTCGCTTGTCACTCGGGTTTTACCTTGGTGAACCATCGATCGGACGGATAGATGGATGGATGGATGGACGGACGAACGATCCTCGGTAGGCGGTGCCACGCGCGTTCTCAGACGCGTGAAAAGAATTTCGAACGTCGCACAAGTCTGGCCTTTCTTTCTTTGTCGCACGATGGAAGCACGAGCATCCATTCACAGCAACCTCGCGGTCAAATTCCTATTCGAAACGACGTGGAACGATGACGTCCGCGCAACGATCAGCCGAACGAAGCGAGTTTTATTCCCGGAGAAAAAACGAAACGCAGATTCGTAAATATATCCGCGACGTGTTTACGATGGGCCGCCGTTGCGTTGTAAACGGTGTCGACACACCGTTTCGAATCTTTCATTTTTCTTCGATGCGACACTTGGATCCAAAAAGTATGAAATGGACACGATCGAACAACGACGAGCAACCAGTGGACTCGCTGTGGCGTTCGAAAATAGAGGCGCC
>NW_006263721.1:686714-687576 GCF_000469605.1 Apis dorsata | reverse complement strand
CTTAGATGGCACGCTCGAAGCCGCCGCGGCGTTATCCGTCTTATCGCTCGGCCCATTACGTAAGCCACACACCATGTCGCCCACGTCTTTCGCAAAAGGGGCTTCGTGCGCGGTCGACGGACGAAAGTATGAAAGACGAACGCGGAATAAGCTAATACCGAGAGCGAGAAGCGAGAGGGAAACGAAAGCAACGTGGAACGGAACGGAACAAATGGGATAAACAAAACGAAGGAACAAACAGCCGGTTATATTCGTGATACACGATCGAGTTTCAAAGCTTTCCACCTCCTCGTGACGAATGGCTGGTTGTTGGGCGCCACGGAATTTCGCGGCGCCTTCGGGCCGCGTTCACGTGAACGCGATTTACTGCGCAGATTCCAAGTCACGCGGTTCTTCATTCGTACCTACGTAGCCGCACACGATAACTTTTCTTTCTCTATGCGTCCCGCTGCTGCCCCTCGGACGTCGAACTTTCCTCATCCCCACTTTGCGCGTCTTTAACCTCTTTTCATACTACGTATGACTTACGTTTTCGGTTCTTTCCCTCTATCCTATCGTCCACCATGCTTCGTCGTCGTTTAATGCCGTAAATCCTCCCATCCTTGTCTTTTCTTCGCTCCTCGTCTCACCACAGAATTTATTTACGACGATTCTTCGTCGCATGGTATATATATATATATATATATATATATATATATATGTATTGTATATGTATATATGTATACATATATACATAGTGTGTGTCGTGTATATATATACATATATATATATATTATATTTTATTTCTCGATACTCTTCGCGCACTTTTAATTATCCCATCGTCCATTTCCAATTTCTTCTTCCGCACGGTTTATCATAGGAT
>NW_006263721.1:686415-686690 GCF_000469605.1 Apis dorsata | reverse complement strand
CTCCGGTCGCTGTCAAGTTCGTTGTTACCGGCTGAACAAATTTCCTCGCTCTTCTATTTCGATTGATCGTTCGTTCCTTCCTTCCTTCGTTATCGTCCTCGTATTCGTCGAATATCACGAGGGGGACGATTTCGTCGATCACGACCGTATACGTTCTTCGCACTTTGCTTACAATTTGCCCTTTATACAAGATCCAGCGGTTATTCCTTGTTCTCGCCAGTTTGCCGATTGGCGCGTTTCGCGTCACGAAACGAGCAAACATACCGGTCGAGCGC
>NW_006263721.1:683091-686399 GCF_000469605.1 Apis dorsata | reverse complement strand
CGTTCCGTTGACCGTTCGTCGTTCGTCGTTCGTTCGTTCGTTCATTGGTTCGTTGATTCGTTCGCGTGTCGCTTCTCCCTGTTTTGTCACTGTATCGACGATTCCATGTACGCTTTTTCCTCTCCCCCCTCTCCTTCGTCACTGTCAATTTTCTCCGACTCGGCTTCGAATCGTGACGAAACACGGTCCCGAACGCGACAAACAACTCTGTCGAAAACGTGAAAGTGTGCGTAACGCACGAGCGTCATGAACGGTCCGATGTNAGGGAGGGAGGGAGGAGGAGGGGGGGACGATGGGCAAGGGAGGAAGAAACCGAGGGAAAGAAATATATAGAGGAAGAGAGAAATAGAGCAAGAGAAGAAGGGGGCGGGGAGGGGACATCTCAAGAGTGCGTCGGGCCAAGTGCGCGAGTGTCGTCACATCCGGTATTCGGGGTGGCGCTGTACTGCGATACGTTTACGTGTATGCGTGCGCGATAAAAGGCCGACGTATACGCGTATATGCGCGCATGTTTGTGAATACGAACGCGTATAGGGTGAAGCGAGAGCAGCGTAAGCGTGACACAACATTCCGTCCGCGCATCGTGTGTACGCGGAAAATTATGTGGCACACAGGTCGCTGGGATTCTACAGATATGGGCTGTCACGTGAGACGAGCATATGGCTGGTTTGGCCTGTTGAAAAATTCATAGCCTCGCTTTTGCCGTGCTATCGCGTCCCGGACTTTACGCGCTTCGCTGTATCGAAAAGTATAGGATTCCGATTGTCGCGCGTTCGCGGTGGTGAATCGGGCGGACCGGTAAACGAGCGCGCGCGTGCCACGGAACGAACACGGAGTGCAACGAATTCCAAGCTATGCGGAAAATCATATTTTCTATGCCGCCGGTACTGTTACGTTGTTATGCGTGGATCTCTTCTCGTTTCCGCTACGAATTCTTGGCATACTTAACGTCGCGTTACCACCACGTTGTCATTAACACGATCAACTTTGAAACGCGCTCTCTATATATACGAAATTGTTATTACGAATATGTTGATCGCTCTCTCGATCGATATCGAGATTAAATTTGCCATCGATGTGAAAAAAATGAAAATAATCTTCTTTCAAATTCGTACACGAGATACATTTTTACGCGTTGGAAAGTAGCCTCGATATTGCCTCGATTAGAGACAATAATCAGTAGCAAAGAATAGCGCACAACCGTTCTAAAAGTAGCTTGCGAACATCGAGCGTCAAACGATATGCTCCCGATTAAATTGGGATTAAGCGCGAGAGATCTGCACGGTGAAGCGAGGATCATTGCGAGACAGAGAAACGCCTTCGCTCGGTACGTCCCTGATTGTTACGGAATAGAGACGCGGCAGAAATAGCACCGTTCCTCGACATTCCTTATAATCCACCGTCTGAAAGCGGGGACACGCAGGGAGGAGATTGTGTGAAACAACGTTGCGCGGCGACCACGACTACGACGACTACTAACTACGAACTACGAATACGACGACGACGACGACGACGACGACGACGATATTCGGTTCCGCGTCACTACTATTTTCTGTGTTGTTGTACATCGTCACACGCGACACACGCATCGCATCATGGTATATTCCGTTTTCCAGAATGTGCCGCACTAACACGCTCGTGCCAGCCAATTAGATTTGTTCGTAGCCTCTGGACTGGCAGTTGTGAGAACGCGCGACTCGTTGAAAGTTTTCTTCTTCCTCTTCGTACGAACGACAAAGAGCTCGCGCTCCCGCTCGTGCTTACGTTCCCGCATACCATCGATCGTATCGTTTTCGGCTGGTCTCTTTGTCTCCTCGTCGACACCAAATTGTCAATAGAGCGAGGAGACGAATCATCGATAATTTCGATCGCCATCACGCTCGAATCCGTGCATTCTTCACACGAAACCGATTATTCCTCCACTTTTCATCTCTATATTGTTATTTCTCGATGTCACAAATTCGCCTTTTCTTTTTCGTAATCGCAATCACGGCTCGTGGAAGAAACGAGGCGCCTTCGCATTCGAGAGACGAACGAGTTTCGCGGAATACTAATGACGCGTACTCCGAGTATTACCGAGTGACTGACGTAGAAAAACGAAAACTCGGGGAACGTTTTGTTGCGTTATCGTTCGACGCTGTCGAGGAACGACCTCGAACGGGCCGACATCCATCCGTGCATACGTATACGTATGTGTGCGTGCACGTACGTACGAGGTTTCGCGCGCGGAGAACCGTGCACGGGCACACATTTAAAAGTCACGTGGCGCTTGACGTCGCGACGATGCAGCATTTCATTCACGACGATCGATTTCATTAGCGAAACGTCGACGTTCCGCCTCGACGAAACCTTTGAATCGACCGACTACGTTCGCGTATCGTGAAATAATTTTTCACCGACATATCGATTTATCTGGCCGTCCGTGCACGCCCGTTCCTCCAACCGATCATCGGCTACCGATGACGTGTGCCGATAACGCGCCACTCACGTTTCGTTCACAAACGAAAATATCGCCGCGGCCTCTCCTCGTTTATTCTCTTCGTTCGTTCGTTCGTTCGTTCGTTCGTTCGTTCGCGTCGTCGTCGTCCCTGCTTCTTGTGTCTACGTATATCACGTGATACGCGTGACGTTTACGTTTGCATTTTCCTCACGTGTTGGGCAAACGTCACGCGTGGTCGATACCGATTGTCGTCCGCCTATCTCTCCAACGCGAATATCGTAGATGCGCGCAGTTACGAGCGGGCACAAGTAGGGCAGCCGAGAAGAAAAAGCGAGATTCATCGAACGTACGCGCGTGTATTACACGGTGCACGCAATGCTCCACGACGACAATGGGAAACAATAATCGACGTTCGAGCATCGTGTCAATTAATTCCACCGCGCGTTATCGGCCGTAGTATCGTAATTGTCGAAGCGTTTTTCGAGCGCGGTATACGACCGATTTTTACGAGCAATCGGAATCACGCTCTAGCTTCTTCCATCTTCTCTCTACCTCTCCGCGATTCGAACGTACTCCGGTGCGCAAATATTTGCTTTACGCTGCACACGCTTGAGTTATATCCTCGTTGTATCGCTGTTATATCGCACCGTTGCATAAAGTATTACGTTCCTTCTTTTTTCCCCCGTCCTTTCCTATTCTCGAATCATCTCTACGAAAATTTTTCGCTTCGTTACGCGATTCAACGTTAAATCGGGATCGAGTGGAAGACGATCAAGTCAGATACATACCTTACAGACGCGTTATCGATGTATCGATCGAAAACACGGTTTCTCTTCATACGGGTACTTTTAATTTTTCGACGCGTAAC
>NW_006263721.1:678426-682820 GCF_000469605.1 Apis dorsata | reverse complement strand
AAAAAAAAAAAAAAAAGAAGAAAAAGATCAAATAGATTTCAAGCCGATTTTCCGGCGCGATCGATCGTTGAGAAAGATCGACTCGGGTGGAAGGGAACGAGACGAGGGAACGAGGAGGGGAGGCGCGGATCGACGAGGTTGACGAGATGTCGGACGAAGATCCGACGATTGCTCGTCCAAAGTTTCGCGTAAACATACTTGGAGATTACTTCCCTCTAACGCTATCGAGGGAATTATCAATTAGAATTAATTAGCAATTAAGGGAAGGATCAACTTTCCACGAGTTACCAGGACGACGCTCGTAAAGAGAAAGCGAAAGGGGGAGGAGAGGGAGGAGTTTCGAGGAGTCGTCTTTGTCGGCACCAATCGATCCGACAGCATTTCTCATTCAACGGGATTTCACCCTTATCGAGATCCGTTTAACACAACTCGTCGCGATAATCGGTGAGAAATCGTCTGATACTTTTCTCTCTTTCTCTCTCGAATCGTTCTCGCGGAATGGATCGATAACGCGGTACATTTGAAATACGAAACGGAAACGTAAGACGATCGGTGAGAAATCGCGCGAGAGAACGGAAGGGAAAGGAGGAGAGCGCAATCTCGCGCGACCTTTGACACACAATTTAATACACATTCGAATCGGATCCCCATGGCCCGTTCATCGGTTCATCGCGATGAGGTTACTCGAGTTATTGTTTCGTTCCCGGATTATCCGGGATGGAGAGAGAAAAAAATTCGTACAAACGTTATGGAATAACCGTTGCTCTCTCGGTTTGAAGAAGAAAAAAAAAAAAGAAAAATGTATATAATCTACTATATAACAGTTTCAAGCGAGATATCAATATAACGTGAATAGCGATGACGAAAGCGTAGACTTTGCATCGAAATATTCATACAATATAATTACAATATTCTATTCGAACGATGAAAGCCTGAATAAAGAATAATTTCGTTTTCCGCGTCGCTTGGAAAAGAAGAAAGAAAGAAGGGAAAGAAGAAGAAGGAAAGGTTGTCCGCCGATCGATCGAATTCCCATTCGAGAGAGGCGGTCAGCCTCAAAGACACTCGGGTATTCGTCGCACGAGTATTCGAGTCATAATTTCTCATAGCGCGAAGAACCGGTTTCTCCGTAGGTAGTTCAGCTGACTCACGAATTTCCTCGACATTCCACTCGGCCGACACACGTTCCTAATAACAATCTCGGATTCCGCGGAATCGCGATTCGTTCGAAAAATCGAAACTCGACGCGATCACGATCTCTTGACGTGGCGATGATCGCGCATCGATCGAAATCGTAACTAGACGTGGACCGATCTTTCTTCGTTCGAAACACGACGAGGCATCGTTCGAGGAATTGAACGATGATGGCACGAGGCGCCTAGAGCGCTACTTACGTGTCGCGCTTAAGTAGGCGGCTCGGAATTTTCATCCGCCAACTTTCGCGGATCGTATCGCAACGGCAGACAGAGAACGGCACAAACGACCGAGATAGCGTTGCTCACGTTCGCCTCTCTTATCTCGCGTATAAGTCTTTCCTATTGTCGCGCAAACATCGCGCGGCACGAGTAGGTAAAGTATCTATCTACGTAAGTTTGCTTCGGAGAACGACATAATCGAGAGCTCGTTGTTGACCGTGTCGCGAGAGTAAGCTGGTAGGAACGCGGTAGAGTTTTTCGATGAAAACGATAATACGAGGAAAACGTAAGCGGAATAAATAAAACCTTTCCGACGAACAGGGTCCGCGCGCGCGCGCGCGCAGACAGAGAGATAGAGATAGAGATAGAGAGAGAGAGGTCTTGAACTTGCCGCTAAGACTCGGGAGGAAACTATTACCGCGGGGCGGCGGTTATTCAAAGTGGCGTAGCGATGGTGGCAATGGACTCGAGTTCTCGGTGACACGAAGAGAAGAAACAAGGCGGGCGAAGAAAACTCATGAACGGGCAGAGTAGGATGGAGGACGGACACCCGGGAATCGGAGAGACGGAGAGAGAAAGAGAGAGAGAGAGAAAAAAGAGGAAAGAGAGAGGAGTATTTTTAGCGGTTACACATTGTTGTTGACTGCTTCTGACGACATTGAACCGCGGTCCCGCGCGCCGGAGAGAGGGAGAGCGAGAGCGAGAGAGAGAGAGAGCACCAGTCTCTAAAGTAAACCAGCGGTGGCCTGCGCGCACGCTCCGCACGCACATGCGTGCTGTTCGCGAAAACATCTCGTGAAATCGCGAAATATATGTACCGAATTTCGCGTATACTCGATGCATCAACTATATCAACCCTCGTTTTTTCTTACCTACGAAGAATCATTTTTCGTCTCGTTGCAGCTGCGCCGAGAGAAAAATCGATTACGCAAAACCGAGGGCAAGCGCGTATCGATTACCGTTATCAATTTCGTGCGATTTTTGGCCCGATTCGTGCGCTCCTCCACCAGGCTGACCTTACGCGATACGATACGACTCACGCGGCATGGCGAGTCGCGACCATTTCCTCAGATAACGAATTCATTCACAACGACGATTCATCCGGTTAACGAATCCGGCATGCGCGCTCTGAAATTCGATCGAGAGCTACGCTTTTAACACGCCGGTCGGGAACCAACGTTTTTAATCTTTAACCACTTGCCGTTTGTAGATAATATCGCATACATATTTTTTTCGTCTCCTTCTTCGACAATTTCAATTAACGAATCGTTAAACCGATCCAACGAAACGATGGATTTTTCGGTAGAAATAAAATTTGTCAAAATTTAGAGATTCGGAACAAAATGATCCAATTTCAATTACGGGATCCGTTTTCGATTTAACGAAATCTCCACTTAGATGGAGATAAATAATCGAGATAAAGATTTACGAATTTACGAATATAAATAGAATAGAAAATATTTTAGAGGACGATTCGTAAATTATGGAAGGGTTAAATGAGAAGAAAGATTGAAATTCGTTTCGATCGACGAGATCGCGAGTCAAGATCTCGGAGTTATTTTTTCCAAACGATCGAGCAAACGTGGGGGATATTTTCCATCTGGATTCTTTCTTCGCGAATTAACGCGCGCGACTCGTTTTTCCGATTGGGAAAGTTTGCCGCGCCGCGTCGAGAATCTCCTTTGTCGCGTCAAACGCACTCTTCCCCTCTCGAAATACGTGTCTCAAACTATCTCTTTGCGATTTTTTTTTCTTTTATGCAAAATTCGAATCGATCGCTAATCGAAAACTTGGAAAGAAATCGAATCCGAATATCTCTTCAATCCACGGCGGATGTATAAAGATATGTTCGCGTACGATAAAGAAGATAAGTATTTCGTGGAAGAAGAAGAAAGCTAAAGGCAAGACGGGATGACATGGATCTACGTGAAATGAAATGACGCAACATTTATCGAGAACGATGGAAAGAATTCGTTCTCTCAAATTTTACTCCTTGTAAAAGAAAAAGCGTCCTTAATTGATAGAATCGTTTCGAGAAGGGAGATAGACGAAAATAAGGAGAAGCGGATTCTATATAAAGTTATATACCGAAACGCGTTTATACGTAAGTACGCGTCATTCGAACTACAATAAAGTATTCCAAGAATGAAGGATACGTTGCTATAGCAATAGCACGTGTGAATGATTACTCACGTCACACGCGCCGCTTCGATGTACGCACGATCCTCGTTCCTTGGATAAACTTACCTGCAACAGAACGGATAAAGTGATTTACTGGCGATGAAAAAATACGCGAAAGAAAGAGAGATCGATAACGCCAATCGACAGAATCGAATTTAATCGATATGGGCGGACCACGTTTGTAGCGAAATTCTCGCAACTTTGGTCTTTGCTCCAATCTTCCGATTATTCGACGAATCGTAACGCAACGGATACGTGTTTACCAGAATCGACGACCCGCATCGGATTCTTAAATCGGTCGATGAACACGCGATCTCGATAACGATCGGATCGCGTATAAATATCCACTGGAAGCTTCCGTTCCCTACTTCTTCTTCTTCTTCTTCTTCTTCTTCTTCGAGAAAGAGAGAGAAGAATTCAAGGCGTGGAAGAAAAGTTTTATTAACGAATCGTGTATAATCGGTCGATTTGGCAAAGGGCATGGTTGGCACAGGCTCGGGCCCAACATCTCTCCGACGATTCTACAAAAGCGTCACGAAACACGCGCACGGTGGCACACACCACCTGGACCTTGAATTCATCTTGCGTCTCTCTCTTTCGCGTCTACGTTTTCTTTTCTCGTTTCTTTCGCGTGCCCCGCCCGAAGGGTCCCGCATCTGCCACCTTGTGCCAGCGCCGCGTGTTTCGCCCGATAATCGCGATCCTCTCTGCTTTTTCCTCCAGAAGTTCTTCCTTTTCCTTTCGTCCGCCGACGAGGCTTCGATCCAAGTCCTCGTCACCGATTATCGCATACGATAC
>NW_006263721.1:677367-678152 GCF_000469605.1 Apis dorsata | reverse complement strand
AATCGAGATCGTACGTAACGTTCTCTCGAAGGACGGAGACGCGTGTTTCGGCGTGGCAGGTGGTGTCGGGAACCTATCGCTTCGTCTCGAAGCGCGATGTAATTTGTCCGCTTGAAAACGAATCCTTGAGAAGTAGTGGACAGAAAAAGAAACGAAGGTATATATCGCATCGTGCTCGAATCTATCCTCTCGACAAGATTTGAGAATGATTGAGGTTGACGAAGGAAGGACGAGAGAAGGAAAGAGGGATATTTGGCGGGAAATCGGCGGCGATTAATTTAAAGGGAAAAGAAGAAAGGAAGAAACGAGCGGCTTGACGTCGAGTGGTTCTAGGTGGTTGAAGGTGGTGAAGCGAGCGAGCGTAGAAAGACGAGGGGTGAAGGAGGTGGAGGAGAAGAGGAAGATAAAGGGAAAAGGAGGATAGGATAAGACAGGATAAAAGAGAAAAAGAGAGGCGAAGGCAGGGAGGCTTAAGCAGGGGGCAGCAGGTGATGCACCAGGTGGAGGACGACGGCGCGTGCGCCGTTTTGCCCCCCGCCTTCCGGTCACGTGCCACAGCCTCAACCCCTCGCCCCCACTCATTCGCTCTTCCAACAACTCTCTTTCGTATCCTTCATCGTGCGGATACAATCTTTCACTCTTCGTCCTTTCTTTTCTATATATATATATATATCTTTATATATATCTTTTCTTCCAAAAATTTTCCAAAAGTTACAACAACGATTACACGTCGACTTAGTTTATCGGTATCGTTTCGTTTAGATCTGAGAAACGATCCCCCTCTT
>NW_006263721.1:674833-677357 GCF_000469605.1 Apis dorsata | reverse complement strand
CTCTCTCTCTCTCTCTCTCTCTTTCGGGGAGAGTCGGCGAAGACGACAGATGTCGGATGGAAAGGAGAGAAAGGTGCAACATCGACGGTGTAGCATCGTTTTTCGTTTACGATTGTACGACGATTATCTCTTGTACTTATTTCACCCAACTTTTATCGTTTCTTCTTATCCTCCCCCTCCTCCATCAGCCTGCTTTCTCGCTCGGGTTTGATCGCTAAGGCACGAAGAAGCGAGCGGGCGAACGGACAGGAAGTCAGATAACCATCGACCCTAGTCGCCTGACGTTCTCTTCGAGAACCGAATGCTCCGCTGCTTCGGAGATCCCTTGGCCTTTAGGGATTCCCTCTACAACACGCGTGCACTTAGCGATTCACGGGAGGAATAATATTTAAAAATACGAAGGGAACGAATTACGCGTTTTCCCCTTCTTTTCGAGCGCATCGAGAAGAATACGGACGCGCAGAATCACGCGATCTTTCGAAAGATAGACAATTAGCGGAAACGGGATACCCGCGGCGGGCAGCGAATATAACGCCCTATCGCGGATCCACGGACGCAACGAGCAGTACCGAAAATTCGTGGAATGCTTAGACGACATCGTGCGACTCTGTATCTTTTTGCGCTTACCTCGTGTCTGGTCGAAAGAATATACCGTTTCGAGATTAGAGGCCGCGACGAGATGGATCTCGCGTCGTGTCTCGAGTCATAATCTTTAATTCTTTAATTCTTTAATTCTTTGCTTCTTTTCGGCGAAACGATCGAAAATTGGCGAAGAGAATCGGAAGGGATTTCTTCCTTCCGCGACGCATCTGTTTCATTCGTTGGAGAGAGAGAGAGAGAGAGAGAGAGGAGGGGTGTCCACTAGCCACAGTCCAGTAGGTGGAAAGCAGCCCGAAAGAAGCCAACTCACCTTTTCGTGGCTTCTCGGTAAATATACTCCGCGAGCGGTTGTATCCGTGTGCATCCGTGTGACCGGTGCACGGCCACGTGCCACGTGCGTGTCAGCTGCGATACGACCGGCAGAGTTTCGCTTCTAAAGGAAGCTCTCCTTTCCCGATTTTATCGACGGACCGAGACACCGGTGCATAGGCCGCGACCAATCCGAGAGAGAGAGAGAGAGAGGAGGGAAACCGCGACGAGCGAAACAGACCAGACCAACGACCGAACCAACCAACGATCGGAACCAAAGTTAGACTTAGGGCGCTCCGCTTCCATCCTCGCTCGATCCTCGCCTCGACTTTTCCAGCGAAAGGACAAGAGGTGGTCAGAAGAACGAGAAGAAAGAAAATTTGCGCACGTTTTCGTACTACGAAAGATCGAAAAACCTCGGCAGCAGATGTCGGCACGCGAGATGCGCGCGTGTGCGCGTTGCATGGGCCGAGAGAAAGGGAGCGGCGGGTTCCCTATCTCTGCCTCTTTTTTTCCTCTCTTTCTTTCCGCCTTGGCGTAAACGCCTGCGGCTGGAAACCGAGGGAGGGACGGAGAGAGGGAGAAAAAAGAAATGCATTAATTTCCCCGCGCCGATAGAGGCAACAGATGCCCACCGGCGGAGAGAAACAACGATCCACCTTCCACGCGTGCCACTTTTCGTCCAGACTTTCGATCTATCGTGAAGGGAGGGTGCGTGCGTCTCAAGCCGAAGGCGATATCGCCATGTTTCGATAGTCGTCCTTACGTAACGTCGTAAGGAATGGTTAGGAGCCGACGATCGAACGCAACGACGATTCGAAGAGTCGGCGGATCGCGACCACAGTCTCGTTAAAATAGGAATGCGCGAGGCACGCGGCGACTCGATCGGGTCGGGTGATAAGGACATCGATGACCGAAATCGTCGTCCGCGATTACCGATTCGATGCCTCCCGTTTAAGAGCGAACCGCCATTACGCGCAGGAAACAATCGACGATTACCACAATCGCGCTCCATTATCGTTTTATTCTCGTTTAATCACGATTTAGGGACAACAAATATCGAATCGTGTGCGCGGTAATGAATTAAATGGGAGAATATCTTCCGAGATGCGATAATTTTATTTGTTCCGAAACTGGAGAAGACTCTTGGATCGAGAAAGAAATTACGAGTAATATCGATGCGACGCGACGTATAATTCCATATTTACAGCGAACGATCGACCGTCGAGGAAAGTTGATCCGCAGGTTGAACAAAGCCGACCCCTTCTCGCCTCTCGTATATCGTCGGCCGTGCCGAATAATATCCCCCTCGCCGTGTGGAGAAAGAGTTTGGGACCGCGACGTCTGTTCCGCTCGAATTATATATATATATATATCTACATGTGCGTATCGAAGACGAAGAAGAAGAAGACGGAGAGGGTCGGAGCAGGAGAGATCGCGAGAGTGTAGGGTGGAAGGGCGTGGAAGGGAGGGAAGGGAGAGGTCGAGGGCCTAAAGGAAACACATGCCAGGAAGGCTCGTGCCACGACGATCTAAGCCGCGTATCTCGTGAGGTTGCAGCTGCCCTGCACCATCGCCGCAAATTGCCTCTCCCTTCCCCGACCCCTCCAAACCC
>NW_006263721.1:671018-674373 GCF_000469605.1 Apis dorsata | reverse complement strand
GGAGGAAGAGGAAAAAGAGGTGGCCTCGCGAGAGGAAGGGCACGGGTGGATGGACAAATTCGATCGTTGTCGGCCGTTTGACGGCTATTGGCCAAGAGAGATATATGTATTCAGTTACCGGGTTTAACACGAGACGCGCGTCGTAACACGATAACGCGGTCGGTCGGTTTTTCGTTCGCTCCCCCTAAGAGGAGCCCCCGAACGACTCTTTCGTACGATCAAATTTTCGAATATCGAATATTCATGGTCGGAGGGGAGGGGTTCCTTTTTGTACGAGGCAAGTCGAGCGACAGCCGGGATGCACGCGACGACGAATCACGGAGTGGACGGACGAGAACAACCCGGGGGATCGAATATTTGACCCGCGCGTGTTAATTCCATTTCCAATAATCCGACGAAAGAAGGAATCCCCGATGGATGGTGAATTTATTAAACTTCTTCTTGCTTCGTTGTATCCACTTTGGGACACAAGCGTTCCCTCTCTATTCTATATTCGCGAGTGACAGCAGCCGCTATTCCCTCTTCTTAGCAGGGAGAGCGGGTCGGTGAGAATCGCGAACGGAAGGAGAGGAGAGGAGGACCCGTTCCGTACCCGGGCCGACCAACGCTCCTCTTTCTCTCCTATCCCTTGTGTGGAAAGCCGCGTGGAACAAGTAACCGGAGGGGGGGGGGGGGTTTTTTGCCGGCCGATGTCATTTTCTCCGGTCGGTCAAAGAGCGGAGGAGAAAGAGGGAAAGGGAGAGAGAGAAAAGAGAGAGAAGGAAGGTGGCAGAAAGTCGATGGTGACGCGTTTAATGCACGTCAAAGGGCTGTCGTTGTCGCGATCAGGCTTGCTTCTTCCAGTACTTCCAGTCGCTATTTAACGTTGTCTCTGCCGCTCAAGATGCCCTGGACCAGATAACCGATGAAAAACGTCCACCTTAAGCATGCTCTTCCACTTTCTTCTTCTTCTTCTTCTTCTGTTTCGTCTTCTTCGAACGCACAAGGTGTAGGATCGAAAGCATCCCCAACTTTAAACGATGCCACGAGGAAGAGAAAAAGAAATATCCGTTGCAATTTATTCCGGCATTTCCGCGTACGGGAAGATATCTCGGTCGAAATAAGGTCAGCCGCCATTTCGAACGGATCTGTCTAGTAGCCGGAATTTTGTCCGGATATTTCCGCCTTGACTTTACTGATTTTACTTGCTGGATTACTCCAATTCCGGGAATACGTAGTTTCGTGCAACTTTATGCGCATTGCTCGGTTATATTTACGTCGTGATTCGCGCTTTGAATGTTCGCGGAGGCGGATGGAAATGGCGTACTCGCTCTCTTATATTAAACCGCTAACAAAGAAGGGCTTTATTAAGAACGCGAGCACGTTTCTTTCTTTCTTTCTTTCTTTCTTTCTTTTTAAAATCGCTTTCCCCCCATTTTCGTCGTTAACGATTTTACTCCTTGTTGTGTTCGGACGGATGGGATGGATTCTCACGACCGCGGCGCGAACAAGAGATCGACGGATAATTCTCGCTTTGTTTCTCGCGAGGCGAGAGAAGGAAATATCCGTAAGGGAGGATAACGGCGAGAGAGACGAGAGGAGGGCGAGGGATTTCCAGGCTGCGCCGGAGGTGAGCAGAGAAAATCGGAAGCGTCGCCGCGAAATGGTCGTTACCGGGCCCTGCTGATTATCTAAGGGCGGACGTCATTTCCGCGTGGGCGTATGCCTCCGGGGATCGAAGGGAGAGACGCGGCCCCCTTTCTGCTATTTCGGGATTAGACTCGTCGATTGCCAGCCTCGACAGCTGGGGTAGATTTTTCAAATTCCAGCTGCTGCCTATTTCCTACGGTCTTCCGGTGGAATTTCATCGATCTGTTTCTCTACATTGTTGCGCCCGAGATATCCAAAAATCCAACTTCGATTCGCGAGGATGTTTCCATCTTTCTTCTTTCTCCATCATCGATCGCCGTTCGCAAAACGATCGAAACGATCGTAAAGACAAAGACGAACACGTCTTTCTGCTCGGTTACGTTCTTGTTTCGAAAGAAATTTATAATAGATAGAAAGAAAGAAAGAAAGAAAGGAAGAAAGAAAGGAAGGAAGGAAGGAAGAAGGATCGTATATATATATATTTTTTCCCGTAGTCGGTAGATGGGCACCCCTGAAGCGGGACCCAGAGGGTGCATCGGAATCGTAGAGGTCCGAGGGTAACAAACGCGAGTAAAATGGATAAAGGCTACACCTGGCCTCCGGATGGTCGACGGCGGCACGCGCTGCCCTCTCCCTCTCTCTTCCACTCCGCGCAGATAGGTCTCGTTTTCCCCCCCGAATGTACACACCTGCCCCTCACCGACACACGCGTGCACACGTCGCTACACGACCGTGCGCGCAGCGAGGGTCGTAAATGCACACACGGATTACTCCCGGCGATGGCTGCGCCACAAAGGATAGAAACGGAAAGTGGACGAGGACAGAGAGAGAGAGAGAGAGAGAGAGAGAGAGACTCTAGACGTAGTTAGCAGCCCGTTGCAATTCCGTCGCATTATTTCCTAGGACGGTGGACAGTGGAGCCTCCTCGAGCAGACTCGAGCTCCTTTCACCGGTGAATAAACTTTGCGCCAAGAAAAGGGCTCCGCGACCAGCCCTTACTTACGTATACGCCGCATTAATGCGGACCAACCACCGCTTCGACTTCGGTGCCGCGAGATACCCGAATAAATCTTTACGATCGATTCTTCCTCGTCTACCGTTATTTCGATCGCGTATATGTTTCTTTCTTTCTTCCTTATTCGGTCGTAACCGAATTCGATAGAATGGAAAATTCTTAAATTCTCGTTGGATCGAATTGGAGCCATTCGAGGAAACAAAAGTGAAACGATACAAAACGATCATACAAAGCGACTTTGTCATTCGTATCCCGTCCATTTTCCTCGATTCTTTTTCGCTCGACGCGTCATCTCTCAAATTGTTCCCAAGGAAGTGGAGAGAAAAGGGAGGAAGAAGAAGGGGGAAAAATTTCGATCAAATAACATAAAGAGAATTGGAAACGAGGGAAGGTATAGCGTGACACGATGGTGCTCGGTTCGTTCGTTTTCTCTCCTCGCGTGAAATCGCGGAAAGCTTTGGACAGCGATGCAACGAAACGCGTGGTGGCGGCTAATCGGCGGAGGAGCGCGCATTATTAAAAGATCGCCTCTCCACCCGACCAACCACCGACTCCCGAGTTTTCGACGTTAAGGGCGGCGGCGGACGCCGTTATCGCGAGGCCAGCCTCCTAATGAGGCGAGGGACGACTTTAACGAGCATTTTCCGCGCCAGATGCCGCGATATCGCCACGTAAATCGATACGCCGCTACGAAAAATATCGGGACGCGCG
>NW_006263721.1:664537-670512 GCF_000469605.1 Apis dorsata | reverse complement strand
TTTCCCTCCCTCCTCCTCCCTCCCCCTCCCCGTCCTCGCCAACGTTTATCACGATACACCGGTATCGATCTGACCCTACTGCGAGACCAACGTACGCACATACATCGTCGCGCGATTCCCAATTTCCTTCTTCTTCTTCTTCTTCTTCTTCTTCGATTCCATCGATTATTCGTCTTTTTTTCTCCATTCCCAACAAGGATTCTAACGCAGAGTCCATTAAGAGTTTAATGGATCGCCGTGTCTCTTTTCTCTTCGCTCTAATCGTCGGGGCTCGTTATCGCGAATTTATATATCGAAGATACGAGAGAAAGCTCCGAATGTATTTTTCGAAATTCGAAAACGTCGAGGGAGGACGAGCGTTTTGATTGAAATTAAATTAAAACGGACGTTGAGCGCGATAATCGAGTTTAATTTCTTAAACCGCGCTGCGTTTCGTTCTCTTTAAAAGGAGGTTTAAATACGCATCTCGAGTTTTGGAAAAACACACTATCGAGGACGAGGACGAGTGTACGAGGCGATATAGGGGTTTATCATCGAACAACAATACAACGATTATTCCATAGGCAAGCGCCGTTCGTGCACGACTACGAATCGTGACCTAAGACAATAGATTCGTTTACCATGCATTGCTCTCGTATCGTACGTTTCGTGAAAACAAATTAATCTTCCGTCTCAAGTTCGACGTTTCGTCTTTTGGCAATCGCGGCCATTTATTCCCACCATCCGATTATCGATGAATCGCACGAGAGAGTTGTACCTTGGTATTCCTGGATCGAAGATTTTAAACGATCGACGAGCCGAGTACGAGGAAAAAAAACTGGATCAAAGTGCATACCTAGATGGACGTAACGTCGCGCAAGATGACGCAACCGTTTCCAGCGATGGGATTAAGCGTATTGCGAGTAAATTCTTCCTCTTCGAACGCTTTTGTGAAAAGAAAATTTTCACAAATATTCCAAACTTTAATCAAAATAATAAATACGATATAGGATCGAAAATTATTCTTTATCGCAAACAACGTTCCCCAATAACGTCGAGATTCGATTCGAAAACGAGTTATTTTTCCTGGATCGATCCTGATCCAGTTCCATAAATCGAATCTTTTGTACTTCGCTTTTGGATCACGCATCGAAATTCCCGCGTCCATCCGAGGAATCGTATTGGCCTCGAGATCCTCGAGAGTAGATTCGTTTACGTCGGGAGGAATGATTTTCGGGGATGATAGGCGTGGTGGTGTCCCACTGACCGTAATACCCGATACGGCCATTTTTCAAACGATCGAAACCGAATCACCAAATTATCCGAACGTAAATCGAAATCGCAAATACTCGTGGTAACACCCTAATCCCGCTATATTGCCCACTCTCTCTCTCTCTCTCTCTCTCTCTCTCTCTCTTCACTCTTCTACACCGTTGTGCCGGTACGTGTTTCCATCTATACGCGTGTTGGCGCGTGTATGCGCGTATTGAAACCCGGAGCGAGGAGCGACGACGATGAAAAAGCGGAGGAGAACGACAATCGGAAAATTGTGCCATCTGGTCGAAGGCTGCGTTCACACCGAACAATGTCCGCATTATCTGTCCTCCGCAGCGGTGGAACAGGCATGACGTGGCAAATGCTTGCCACGAGCAGACGAATCGGCCGGTCGTCATTCGATTATTACCGCTTCGATCCAATGGGCCTTCTCCCCAGTTTTAATTCCAATCAGATAATTATCCCAAGAAAACGGCCAACATTTTTCTTCAACGATTCCCGTTAAACGAACGTACGTACGAACAACTCGGCGTAATGGCAATCGATCCGATCCGAAAGAGGAAGAGTCAATTTATCGCGCGATATTTCGACCGGTTTCGAGCCGTGTCTAGACTCGTTGCAGACGTGACCCAAGATCCGGATTAATTTTAGCGGTATTTTGTTTCGACCGCGTCTCGCGTTGTGCGGCGCACACCATAGCCGATGAACCCGATTGGCCGGTCCGTCGCGCGTCGCGCCTGTATTTCTGAATATTTCGCACGTGCACCGCTCGCGCCAGGAAATCGCATCACGGCGCCAGAAACATCTCCCCTGTTTTTCCTCCTTCCTCCTCTACCACCTTCCCGGTGTTTCGAAAACGAGGCGAAGCAACGAGGTTGGACGGAGAGGAAAGGAAGAGGAAGAAGAAGAAAAAGAAGATTTTGCAACTTTGTAGTTCAAAGTTCCTTCCAAGTTCGCGTCGTAATTGTACAACGTATTACCGGCGAGGTGTTAACGTTTCGCACCGATCTTATTATAAACTTAACGACGTGTTAAATTATGCTTACCGGCAAACTAGTTGCAAATTCCTTGACTCGTTCGATATTCGAATATCGGGCACGTGAAGTAATACTTGCTTGCACAGAAATGACTGTCTAGAAAATTCGTGCTACTACTTTCGGCTCGAAAGCGGGCTAGATATCAATCCAATCGATCTCCTCTTGATCCCTGTTTCGACACGAACGTTACGATACGATGCGATGTATTAGTTACGTATCGCATTCGCGTATTTCTATAGAATTGCGCAAATTTCCTGTCCGATCGACGATAAACTCGCAAAGCGAATCGAAAGATACCATCTTTCCGCGGAGAGGAAGAAGAAGAAGAAGAGGAAGAAGAGGAAGAAAACTTTCTAATCCCACGTTGTAATCGGAAACCATGGAAACGCGGTTGCGAAACGCGTTTTTGACCGTTTTGAACGGTTCACCAGGGGAATCCGCTCGCGATTCTCTCCTCTCCTTTTTCACTGAACGAACGCGGCTCGATTCGACCAGCTGCGAACCATGTTTTTCCGCGCGACGAGATCAAGATCGGGTTGAATCGGAGCGAGAACGAGAAATACCGATACTCTCTCCGTCCCTTTGTTCCGTCCCGGCTCGTATCGCGCTCGCACGCGCCACAACGCGTCCATAAATCACTCGTGTCAATTAAGGAGACTCGAAATCGCGGCAAAATCGCGACATTATACACACGTATAACGAATCAACGGTTCTCCTCTTTCTCTCGAACGAAGATGGACAATTAGAAATCGAAGATTTCGATTTTTCTTTCGTTTCTAATCTCTCGTTCCCAACGTCGAAGAATTATTGTATAATGGGAGAAGGAGGAAGAAAAGAAAAAAAAAAAAGAAGAAAACGAGCGATTCTCCGCGAGATCGACGTCAGATTTTACCGTACGATCTATTTCACTCATAGGTGAACCGAGCGCACGTTCCAAAGTTCACTCATCCGAAACGTTAGCGGGGGAAAGAGAGAGAGAGAGAGAGAGAGAGAGAGAGAGAGAGAGAGAGAGAGAGAGAGAGAGAGAGAGAGAGAGAGAAGAGAAACGCATGACGTTGACCTCAAACGAGGCGCCCGGCAGTTGGTCGGTGCAGGAAGGGAGGACGCGACGCCGCGCGCCGCGACGCTGACGCACCGTGTATATTTGGCTAGGGTCCGTCACGTCCGATCGTAGTAGTTCTTTCCACGCTAGGTAATCTCGAGTGACTGCTATCCTCCGTATCCTCTAGGTCGTCGTTACGTTCCGATTTTAAACCTTCGTTTTTAGCCACCGATCACCGACAGACCGATACTCTCCAATTCTATCGATATCAAGTTCGCAGAATTATCGCGCGAAATTAAATAAAAATTAAACGAAACGACTTCTCACGATTTTGCTATCGCATATGCAACAGTTTTAAGCTATTCATTTACGATCGTGAACGTTTAGTAACGAATTCGATCCGCTTATTTCTTTCGTCGTTGTCCAAAGAAGACCTAGACTCTGAGGTTCGACTGAAGCGAAGTGGATGCAAAACGGGGGGGAGGAAGAAGAAGAGGAAGAGGAGGAAGAGAGGGTGGAAAAACGACGAGCGACCGTTTTCGAGTTGAAAGTTGAGAGGAAGTGGAGAAGAGGTTGGGAAGCAACGCGAGATTCGTCGTACGAAGAAGAAACAGCGACCGTCGACTACCGGCGCTTCGAGAATTTATGGACGCGCCCTTCTCTCTTTCTCTCTCTCTCTCTCTTTCCTATTGGGTACAGCGCATCCGGCCCAATGCTCGGAAAAAGCGAAACCAACACGAGAGGACTTGGGCGTTACATTGTATAGCGGTAGTCACCGATGCTTCGAAAGAGATTTCCTTTTCTCTCTCTCTCTCTCTCTCTCTCTCTTCGCATGGAAACGAGCAGGCATTTCTTTCATCATGGTCTTATTCAATGTCTGCTTACGTGTACATCACATTTTCCCCTTATACCGTGTACGCCGATGTTCCACATACTCCATATATATGTATAATGTTTCGACAATTTTCCTCCGAATCTCTCCTTCCTTTAAACGTTCTTCGAGTGTTTTTCGAACGATTCGATGGAAATACGTTTCGTCTCGCATTTCGATTTCGCAATTATATTCGGTGGTGGGTATTGGAAGGTTAAAGAAATTTCGAAAACGTTCGAAAAGCGTAAGTATCTTTTATCTTTACACGTATATATATATATATGTATGTATGTATATGTATGCGCGTTAATGCGAGTCGGGGTAAAAATGTTAACAAACGTGCTCGTTCACCGTGCCAATCAATTTTTCGCTCTTTCATGCAAACAAGACAAGGGGAGCAAGCTGTTTCGTATACGCTCGTTTCGCTCTTGTCATACGGTCACACTCTTCAACTTGTCCGTATTGTACACGTAAAAAACACGGATAAGCGGATAAATCGAATAAAAGATTTCGAGACGTGGAGACGAGTATCGAGAAAAATAAGCTAATGGTTAACTTGATTACAACGCCGTACCGTTATCGCGCTTAATTAAAAAAAAAAAAAAAAAAAAGAAGATGAACAAAGGGTACATGAGTACACTCACCGTGTGAAGTTTGCGTCCGACGTTACGTACTGTTGCAATTTCAGTAGCAGTTCGTCCTTTCCACCTTCGTCGCCACTTCCTCCAATATTGCAAATATCGTTTCCGGAAGCGTCAGGACTCAGATTATAATCAACATCATCGTCGTCGACTTCATCAATCTCCATTGCTGAGCAAACGAAAACGTCATTGTATTTAAATGGGATAAAAATACGAAATCTTGACACGTCGGGGGGAGGAAAGAAGAAAAAAATATGCTGTTGGATGGCTTCTTAATACAGAGGTCGAGAAACGTGTCAACGTTTTGTACGATCGTGTTTTCGTACGCGAGCCGTTCAACGAGATAAATGGATCGCCGATTCGCATCGATCGCAAATATTCGCTTCTCTGCCATCGCGCGCGCTTCCGGAGAGAAAGGTTGAACGAGTGTGACTAGCGTAATGACTTCGTGACAAGAGCGTGAGAGGAGGTCCTGATTTCGAGTTTCCCTTCCTCCGTTCCTTCTTTTCTTTCGAGTTTGTCAACCGTTGTTACTTCGATCGTGGCAAATTCCTCGGATGATTAAATTTTCGAGAAGACCGCGGAACAAGAAAAGGAAGATTGCTTTTTCTTTTTTTAAAGTAAAATTTCCAATAGTTGCACGCATACACGCACACGCACACACACATACACGATCAACGAAATTGCACGTTGCTCGATATCTTTCTCGTCGCGGTCCGATGCCTCCTCGAAGTCGTAAAGAATGGTTTTAATCCAGCGCCGGATTCGATTTAATTTCGTTTCAACGAAGGAAAAAATTCATTTTGTCCCGGTTTTTACGTTTTTTCGTTGGGCAATGGCACGAAAATTACCTCCTCCGTTTCGACGGTAAAACGATAATTTATAGGAGATCCGCGGATATTTTTCTTCTCTTCTTTGCCTGCGCTGGAGGGGAACGAAGAGTAAAGGATGGAGAGAAAAAAGAGATAAGAAGCGAGAGGAATGAGGAGGGGGGGAGGAGAAACAGAAGAAGCGGAAAGAAGAAAAAGAAGAAGAAGATTCTCGATGGTGGTGGCGCGCACGAGCCACGGAAGCGCGAGAAGATGCGGAGAGGCGAAAGGATACGTGTAAGAAAGGCAGAGAGACGGAGG
>NW_006263721.1:661393-664032 GCF_000469605.1 Apis dorsata | reverse complement strand
TCGGTTCTCGAGACCACCCTTTCTCATCGTCTGGCCTACGGTACAGCCCCCTCTATCGGTCTTCTGGCATCACCGTGTGGGAGGAGGTAGGGGCTGGGCTCCAGAAACTCATTTGAATCACGTGCAACGACGAGTCAAGTGTAACCGTACTACGCGTTTACGTATATACGCGCGCTACTACCTCAGTTACCAACCATCTCCTTTTTTCCACTTTTTTCCGCCCCCTCCCCTCTTTTCTCCCTTCATCGATTTCGACGTTCCGTAATCGTGTCGCCGTTTCACGTCCATCTCTCGATCCCCTCCTTCTCTCTCCACTTTTCTCTCTACTTTTTCCCCAACGTACCTTAACCCCTTGCTGGCTCTCTTTCTTAACGGAATTAAGGCGTCGGTAGCATGGGGACGAAGATGGTGGGACAAAAGGAGAGGAGGGTTAGAAATGGAAAGGAACGGGAGAGGAAAGATAGATAGATAGATAGATGGTTAGATAGATAGAGAGAGAAAGAAAGGGGAAAGGGAAGGGAAAGGGAAAGAGAAAAGTAAAGAACGAAGATAGAGAGAGAGAGAGAGAGTGTGTGGAGAGAGCAGAGGGGCGTGGCAAGATGAATGATCGCAAGACGCGGGAGTATTGATCCCGGGGACTGTACTCTGACTGTTTCTCTCTTTCTCTCTCCACATCTCCCTCTCCCTCCCTCTTCTCTCTCTTCGACATATATACGCGCGTCCTCCCCTTTCCTGTCCTCTTCTCCACCGTGTTCCTCCGTGCTCGTTCTATCTCTCTTTCCTTCTCTTACTCTCGTTGTCGGAGTTTCGCACCCCTGTACCGGGTGGCGCGTCGGTTAGGTTCAGGGTCATGCGTGCACCCCTTTCGCTTCTGTGTCGTCTCCTTCCTTCCTTCCTTCCTTCCTTCCTTCCTTCCTTCCGTCCTTCCGTCCTTCCTTCCTTTCGTCCCTCACAAAGGGAAGAGAACCTGCTCCTTCAGCCTGGATCGAAGTCGAAGAGGAGAGGATCGTTCTATTCTCTCACCCCGATAGACACGGTCGGGAAACGGTCGACGATCACAGTTCTACCATTGTCACATTGAGATCAACGACATTTTCGCCACCGAAAATACCCCCTCCATTGTAACAATTCGTACACAATTCGAGAATGATCTATGTATAATATCTATATAATTAATAACGACACACGATTCGAATACACGATTCGTGTTTTACCGGTCGACGAGTATATCACTCACGAGTATATCGCGTATCGTTTATCGCTGTGCCGAGGCTGGAGAAACGAAAGGATTCGTTACCGTGATTCGGGGCAAATATCGTAGAAATAGGGTAAAATTTCTTTAAAATTCGTACATTTCGTATACACGGTAGAAATTAATCGTATTAATTTCAGCTGGGATACCTGGGTCGATTGGCGCTCCGTGTGGCCACGCGTACAGGATTTACAGGGCGGGGATAGATGGCGAGATCGTGCAACGATCGACGTCCTTCGGACAGGATCATCCGTTCCGAGTTATCTCGTTTACGGAGAGGAATCGAAAGGGATAATCGGTAAATCGTTGTCCGGTCGATTAATCGGAGCGAAAGCAGCATCCCGAGATATTAATAACCGAAGCACGGCCGATGCACCGGAATCGAACCTCCACGGACGTGACAGCCCTGCGAAAAGTAATTACCGCTCTTTTGTTCCGCGCGCTTAACACGATCGGGGATCGTTTGAAATAACGTTTCGCATGCAACGGTCGACACTTTTTCCTCCTCCTCTCTTTTCTTTCTTTCTTTCTTTCTTTCTCTCTTTTTTTCCCCTCTAGAGGATAAAAACGTTCTTTCACGGCCGATCTTCGCGCAATACTTTGTACAAACTTCTAATTATCCCGGCCGTGATGCGTCAAATACATGGAGGGAGGGGGGCGCTTTTACCTTCTCCCTTTTTCCTTATAATATTCGTATCGGCGGTGCGAACCGATCGTTAAGCAGATCGGAAATTAACGCGGTCGCGTAGAGGCAAGATTGGGGTATACACGCGAGATACGGATGGAAAGGCTGCGCGCCGAGAAGGTCGAACGGCATTTTACGTAATTAGCGGCAATTCCTGCGCGCTGGCCACGAGGAGGCGTGGGTAATCGGCGGAGTGTTCACCTTCCGTTATAAGCGGCGCGTGAAACACGATGGAAGAGCGGTCGCGATGTATCGTAATAACAGGTGGCACCGCGATTCACGTAATGATAGATCGCGTACAACGAATAGGGCGCGCATCGATCGAAAAGCGAAAGTTTTTTCCATCCTTTGAAATTTTCCGCGTCGATCTTACGCCTTTAACTTTTCTTTACGGATCATCGAACGTTGTTGTTACCGTTTACCTATCTACCTACCTACCTACCTACCTACCTACCTATCTATCTACCTACCTACCCACCAGATCGATTCTCGTCCAAGAAACGACGCGGTAATGGCCAACTTTTGCCGCTTGTGATTTATCATTTATGCATCGTACGAAGCGAACTTTGACGCCGGCCCTCGCCGCCCAGACCCGCGTTAACGAGAACCGCGTGCTGTTACGCGCTTAGGGATGGAAGACTCGCGTAAGTAGGTCGGGCGGAGATAAGAATTATCGATATCGGCCGCGAGATGCCGGATGCA
>NW_006263721.1:660331-661082 GCF_000469605.1 Apis dorsata | reverse complement strand
AGGGAGGGAGGGAGGGAAGCCGGTTGGTCGGGAAAAAAGAAGATTCCTATTAATTAAGACGAATCGATCTGTCGCTACGCTCGAACATCGAGACGCGATTTGCGCGATATCGTTTGGAGGATGACGTCAAGTCGTCGGTGTCGGTAATCCCGACCACGCGATCAATCAAGGATATTTCTCTTGCTCGATTCGATCGAAAATCGACGGAAAATCGAATTTCCAGTTGGAAAGATTCCACGGACAGTGGTAAAGACACGGGGGAATCGTGGATGGGCGCACTTTTCGACCAATATTTATACGGATCGGTTTTGGAGCGTGAGACGAGGACGGATTTAAAATAAGTCGGTCACAGATGCGATAACGATACAGCGTCACATCGATGCAATTGTATAACGCTCATTTTCCGACACTCGTTAAAATAACGTGACCATTAACGGTCACGTGGTATGGTGGAACAATAAGCTCGGATCAACGCCGTTCTCGAAGAACGAAAAGATTTATTGGAACGAAAATACATCCAATGACAATAGGAGAACTGTTACGCGTTATGCGATGCGTATATACACGGTATTCTCCGCGAAATTTCTTAATTACTTCAACGAACAACGATGGTATTCTTATGCGAATGCGGAAGAAAGCCATTCGAAGGGTGCACGTTTCGACCAACTATAACTATAACGTGCTATATAAGCGATACGCGAATAAACGCGTTCCCGGTTTTACGTCATCATTTTATTCCACGAAATTGCCG
>NW_006263721.1:659049-660230 GCF_000469605.1 Apis dorsata | reverse complement strand
AAAAAAAAAAAAAAAAAAAAAAAAAAAAAAAAAAAAACTCGGCGTTTTTCGTTTCGTCCTTTCGGGACGCGTTATTTTTTTTTTAAAGAGGGGGCAGTGCGTTTATCCCCTCTTTTTCTCCATCGAGATCGAGATCGAGCACACGACTTCGAAAGAGATAGATCAATAAGCGAAGCATTTACGGGTATTATCCTTCTTCTTCAGCAGCCAAGTTCGAATCGATCTTTCGCCAATTATCGTTGTCTCGCCACGAAGGAAGGAGGAAAGGAAGGAAACGAACAGGTGAAGCGAACAGATCGATGAGTCAAGGGTGAAGAGAACATCTTCTCGGCGGGGCATCTATCCGGCTCGGATACAAAAAGAATCGACAGGTTTTTCCCTTTCGCCACACCTAAAACGTCGGCCACCGCGAAATAACCCATTTCGTACGGCCGGTGACCGATTGTTTAACCCCCTTTTCCGTTACGTTTTACATCGATTTTTCTCCGTTTCGCCCTCCCGACCCTTTTTTCGCTCTCTTCTCTCGCGCCCCACCTCCCACCTCCCTCTACCCCACCCCCTTCTTCGCCCCTTCCTCCCCTTCCCCCGGGGCGTTTCATTAGCCGCCACGAGAACATTTGCTTTTGTCCATGTTTCGCAGCAGCTTGTCTCGCTTTTTTATTCTTCTTCCTCCGCCTTCCTTTCCCTCGAACACGTATCCATTCCGACTGATGGGGAAAAAATAACGATAACGAATTTCGGTAATTCGATCGTTCGAGCGAATCGTGAAAAGGATAGATATAATTTTTATCTTTTATCTTTTCTTCTCAATAAATAATTTCCCTTCTCTTATCCCGGTGTGATAAGATTCGCACGATTAGTTAGGGAATAATTTTTCGCGCACGAAAGCGAATTATTACGATAAAAAAAAAAAATTGGACGATCGATCCGGATGGAAGATGATGCATTTTCGACGCGTACGCGTTTCGATTCTCTACAAAACGTTATATAATCTCATGGACAATCGTTTCGTCGTATAATATAACACGGTCGTGACGTTGCACGTTCGTTAACATCGAGATGGGGAAGCTTTACTCGTTTAATATGCTCACCTTTTTAATCGTACAAAGTAACCCCAAGATTTCTTCGCGTATCCACGTGTCGTTCCAGCCGTTGTCACTACAAACATCATTCAACGTCAG
>NW_006263721.1:658037-659044 GCF_000469605.1 Apis dorsata | reverse complement strand
GAGAGAGAGAGAGAGAGAGAGAGAGAGAGAGAAAAAAGAAGGAAAGAAAGAAAAAAGAAAGAAAGAAAGAAAAAAAGAAAGAAAGAAAGAAAGAAAGAAAAAGATATCACGCACTCGCGTCGATCACACGTCCGTTCCTCGTAAACCGTAACACAATCGAATTATCACAAGGATGAATCGAACAACGGCACCGATGCCGTTGACGTTGACGTTGACGTTGTCGTTGTCGCACCAATACGCGATCTCTCTCGAGAAAATTTCTTTTATCACGATCGTTTTCCAACTTTTCTCTCCCGATGTTCTTTCTATCGCGTCCACGACCGATGGAAAATGGTTACTGGCCGGCGAGATGGATCCTTACGCCGGCATTTTACGACATCCTTCGGGCGAAACGGCCATGCGTGGCCGGCGAGATCCTCGCCACCTTTTCCGCGTTTAAGGCTGCATTACAATCCCATTTTCCACCACGTCGAAGAAAGAGTAAAACGAACGGATACTTTTCCTCCTCCTCCTCCTCCTCCTCCTCCTCTTCTCGACGCCCGTCATTTTTCATCGGATTACGCGTAGGATTATCCAAATTGCGTAATACTCCCGTCACCATTCTTCCAAACATTTTCTCTCCCCCCTCCTCTCCCCCATTTTTTTCCACTGAGAAAACTACGGGATTCGGAATTCCCATCACGAGCCGTGGACCGAGTTTCTTTCTTCCGAACAAACACGATGGCAACGATTCCTTGGGAAAATCCACGCGACGTCTCACGGTCGATCACACCGCGCAATGTCCAGGCATGCCACTTTTTTCACTTATCCATCGCTTATCGTTCGAGCAGCACCGGTATCGGTATTCCGTTCCTGCCATCTGTTCGCGTGGAACACTCCGTCCAATAATCTCGACGATACGCCATCGTCCGTCCGAACTCGCATCTCGAGCATCGGAACACCCGTTTTCCAAGGATGCAGCATCCTTCTCTCGCACGCGTTCTCCAACGCCCCCCACGGGATAAGAA
>NW_006263721.1:656162-657683 GCF_000469605.1 Apis dorsata | reverse complement strand
GACGACGACGACGACGACGACGACGACTTCCACGATCACCACGCCACCCTCGTCGACCACACCACTTTACCATTATTCCATTCCTGTTAGTCGTACACCACGTACTACGCGCGTACTTTCGCCTACACTCCGTTCTTCCGAGGATTCGGTTCACCTTCGATCTGATTGCTCTCGTCACGCGTCGTTATCGAGTTTCTCGTTACGTATCGAGTTCGAAAACAAGTTCCATCATAGACACGCGTGTATCTCTCCTGATATTACATCGATTCGTTTCCCATTCGCCAATTTAGGATTCGCCGATGTAAGGATGTACGGAGTACGCTTTATGAATCGTCAACTTATCACGATCGAAATAGGAATTCCTTCATAGGAAATCGATATACCGATTCCTCTTCCTACACCTGCTTTACGAAATCATGGTTGATTGATGAAGGACGAGAAGAAGAAGGAGACAGTATCCTTTAGCTATAAAAATAAATAAATCGCGTAATTTTTTATCCATATTTGATCATCTCGATGACCACGCCTTCTCTACTCCCCCCCCCTCCCCCCACGATCAATCGACCGCGTTTCGGCCCCGATTCAGGGGCGAAAAATTCAGGGAATCGTCCAACAACACCGTCGTTAGGAACAACGTTTTTTAGACGCGCCTCGAGCGTGCATCGTTGCCGCGATAAGGGTGGAGGCGCTTCCTTCTTCTCGTACGCATGGCGCGTAATGCGAACCGGATGAAGGGGTCAGGAAGAGAGTGGACGAGAGCGAAAAAAAAAGGGAATCGGAGTAAGAAAGAGGGGAGTTGGAAGCGAGTTAAACGGGGAACGCGATCGGGAGAGAGAGAGAGAGAGAGGAGAAACATATGTAGAGAGCGAAGGAGGTCGATTCGAAGGGAGAGAGCGATAGATAAGAAAAGTCATCACGGTCAGTGCGCGCGCCGCGCCACACCGTCATTCATTGATTGCATCGTGGCGTGCGGTCTGCCGTGGCGAACGTACGTTTCACGTCGCTAATGTGCACCGGATGAAACGAGAAGGAGAGAAGAAACGGACGAATATAGAAGCGAGAAGAAGAAGCTTTCTCTCTCTCTCTCTCTCTCGTTTTCTCGACCGTTCGCTCGCTCGCTCGCTCGCTCGCTCGCGGTGAAACCAGACTCGGTTAAACGGTTCACGCAAAGAATTCGTGGCACGAGAACCCGAACGGCGAAGAACGTTTCCCCATCACAGAAATTGGCCCCCTTTTTCGAACAAATAAATATCCCCTCCCCTCCCCCCGTTTTCTTCGCCGTTTTCTCGATTCGTTGGATCGGGGCGTCTGCCTGCGTCGATGGACGACGAGTAATTTCTCGAGTAAAAATGTTAGGTCGGTCGGAACACGCGCGCGTACGAGCGCGAAGAAGCAAAAGGGAAAGAGCTCGAGATAAGTCATCACGGTCACCAGCGCAGCCACGTCACGTCACGGCACGCAGTCAGTCATTCATTGATTGTATCATAGAATAGTGAGCGTACGCTGCGCAGTGCCGTAATA
>NW_006263721.1:653538-655955 GCF_000469605.1 Apis dorsata | reverse complement strand
GAGAGAGAGAGAGAGAGAGAGAGAGGAAAAAGCGAGGAGAGAAGGAAGTACGTAGCTCGCGAGTAAATATCCGCCGAGTAAATATCGGGAATGATTTTTCACAGCGCTCGAACCATCCATGATTATTTTAAGTTTGAAGATAAAAACGAGAAATTATCATTATAGCGTTCGTTCCACTTTGGATCCGTTATGAATCCGATGCTCTCTCTCTTTTTATATATATTATACGTATATTTATATTCGAAAGGAAAAATTTCGATGACGTGGAAGAAAACAAAGAAAGTAGAAAGTAGAATTATCTGAAGGATGTATGTTTCGTATCGTATTATACGACGGTTGAAACGGTTACGCATATCGATCAATTTTTCTCCGTGTAGCAAAGCAAAACCCTAATCTAATCTCGCGCGTCTATCTCTCACTATCTTTGAAATATAAAAATCGTCCATCTCTTACGCGGAAAAAAATCGAGATACGGTCGATCGAATCTCGAAGATTTTCGAACACGAGAGAGGCTCGATGGTTGAACCGTTCTCAACGGTCGATGTAGACGCGAAGAACGAGAGAGAGAGAGAGAGAGAAAGAGAGGAGGAGAGAAGTAGGTCTAATTAAGAGACGTAAGTTTATTAAACTCCGGGCTTAAAATAGCGGGCGACACACTGGCCAGGAATGTAAGGACAGTCCGGTTTTATTGTCGGTCGAGCTCCAAGATTAATTCGTACGGACTTTTCTAGCGCGCTCGTCACGGAAAACGAACGTGCCCGATCCAAAAATCGATTCGACTCGCCAAGAAAAAATTCATCGAGGTTCGAGTTTCTTCGGAGAAGAAACCCTGAAGGGATCGCGTTCGAAACATGGAAATATTAAAACGAGACCGACGGATGAGAACGAATTTTCCTCTCTTCTCTGTCTCGACGCGGCGGAGAAACTCGCGTGACTAACCATTCTCGCTGCGCGAACGAACGCGAGAAAGAAAGGAAAAAAGAAGAAAAGAAGGAGGAGAAGGAGAAGGAGAAGGAAAAAAAAGAGGGAGAGAAACGATCGTAACACCGATCGATCGGCAGTCGTGTCTGAATTTGGGTTAACCGAAGAACAACGAGAAACGACGTGGAGGAGGAGAAAAGGCGAAGAGAGAGGCGAGATAAGGGGTAATGACGATAAAAACAGCTCTCGAGCGAAACGTCGGATGGATGGATATTCGCGCGAACCTCTTCTATTATTCAGAAAGGCGTTCCACTTCCATCCGCGGATGGGTGATATTTCGGGGGCAGAGGGGAGGAGTCAGAAATCGGGTCAGAAATCGGGTGGAAAGGTCACGGAGAAATCGTCGCCTGTTTTCCCCATTTTGCGCCTGATCATAGCGAGACTCGATGTAGATGATTTTCCAAAATCATGTGAGGGAAGAACGCGTGGCTCTGAATAGGAGAGGCGGTAAAGAGACGTATCAACGTAGAAACGACGACCACGAGGGTCAGGATTAAATATAACCGTGGCTCGAGCTATTTATAAAGATTAACTTGTTGGCGAGATAACGAAGGAGGAGATGGAGACAACGGCGTTAAATTGTCGCAACAATTGCGCGGGAACCGGCACATTCCAGCCACGAAATTTCTCGTACCGCTTCGAGCTTTGACCTCGATCCCATGGTCCGGCCTTTCTTTCGTCACTTGCCACCCGCCGTGGTTTCGATCGTAGGGGGAGGGGAGCAAAGCTTTAAAAATACACGAAATGACGTTCGGTCCCGATCGATTTTCTCTCTTTCTCTCGCTCCCTCTCCGAGCATCGAGACACGCGAGACGTGGACGAGCACGATGACGTAATTACTTGCCGGTGACGAAACACCATCCAACGAACCGTGCTATTTTATTTCGCGACTCCGCGAATCGATCAAAGCCTCTCCTCTGTTTCCGAATAACTTCGTCCCAACGGTACCGTATTAATTCCATCCCCGTTGTACGCGCCTATGCTTGGACTACGGATGGAAAAACGGATGGAACGAGGAATTTTCGTGGAAGGGTAGAGTAGTAGTAGTAGTAGTAGTGGTAATAGTAGAGGCCTCGTTCGATACATCATCATCGTCCGCGGTCCGTGGAATTTTATTTACGCGCATCCCACACGTGGAATGCATATACGCGCGACACACTAACGACACGTGGCTGAAAAAGAGGCGAAGAATGCCAGGCTCGTCCATTGAGAAGCTAGTTTCCACGTTTACACGCGCTGCCTAATCGGCCGACCGGCTCCGCTCCGAAACAAGAAAAAGAGAACGAAGACAAAAGGCGTGTTTGTCTCTGTATACGGGAGACGAGGCTGAACACGGTGCCTATTTTCGTATTCGAGAAACAGAGAGGAGGAATCGAGGGTGACGAGGAGGAGAAAGATGTTACGACATCCTTGCTCGTTATCTCCTCTTCCCCCTC
>NW_006263721.1:650070-653296 GCF_000469605.1 Apis dorsata | reverse complement strand
TCGCTCCTCATTCTCTTTCGCTCTCTCTCTCTCTCTCTCTCTCTCTTCCTGTCAACGTACCTGATAACGCACCGACCAGTTTTATATATATATATATATATACGTTTCCACACACCGTTTCTTTTCTTACCTTATATCCCGGTCACCCGATCGTTCTTATTCCTTTAGGATTCAATTAACGGGACATCTCTTTCTTCGAAATAGACTCGTACGATATATTATTATCGATATATACGCGTTTATCGTCGCTATATTCGAGCTCTCGAGTTCGTCCCTTAAACCGATTTTATTTCTTCGGCACGCTCGTTCGATAGTGAAATCGGATGTACGAGCGTGAGCTACGTGAGCGCAACGTTCACTTCCAGTCCTCGAAAGTCACGTATACGGTAATAATTACGCGATCACGTATCGGTAACTAGATATTCCACCGACGTAAAATGTAACCAAGATGGATAAAAGTGGAATGTGGAGGATGCTGCGAAACCGAGCGCATGGGATGTTGCTAACCCTTCTCGTTACAGAGGAGGGGAGGAGGAGGAGGAGGAGGAGCCCCCTCGTATTTTCGTATAGGGAGACTAACGAGATATTTTTCCCCGAACGTAATCGAACGAAATGGATGACGCGAATAGGAGAAGGAAATGATCGTCGGTTGAGAGAAACGTTTGCGAACGTTCGCGAGGAGAGACGGAGAAGCAACGAACGATAAGTTTGGCGAACGAAATTTCAGCGAGATAACGGTTGGACGCGTATACCTTTGATCCCTTTAAAAGGCGAGTGAATGGACGAAAGGTGGGGTGGCGCTTTGGTCTCGCACTGGTTGTCCCACTGCCCTTGTACGCGGTAGAAAAAATTAGCTAGATCGTTTTTTTCCTCTCTCGCCCTCTGTTTTTCTCTTTCCTTCCCCCCTCGCCCCTTACCGACCCTCCACCCTCCCCTCTCCCCTCTCCCCGCGCAATGGCCGAAAGCGAAGGGCTGTTAGTTTTGATCGAACGTTGGGCCAAGGCCGAGCGCAGGGGCGAGGGGAGAGGGAGGTGAGTTTACATCGAGCTTTTCCGCTTCCGAGGTATCCATCGATCCCTTCGCGAACGAGTTTTCTCAACCCAATCAAAACTTTCCCCGGCGTCGGTAATAAAGTTCCTCTCCAAGGGTTATCTCGATATTTCCCGGTCCAGATACCCGACACACGTTTCGCCTCGCATTTATAATTTGCAAATAATTCGAAAGAACGAAAATAAATCATCGAAAAAGAGAGAGAAACGAACCTTGAAAAAACGCGATCGAAACGAAATCGATCGGAGGACAGACGGAGGGAAGAAGAGTTCGAAGGATTCGATCGAGGAAGGGAAAAGGCGCTCGGCGAGAAGATTCGATTCGTTTTTGAAAAGAGGAGAACATTTCCGATCGTTACCGATAGAGCTCGGGAACAATGGCGTCGACGAGTAGAGGGAAGAGTGGTCCTCCTTCGAGAATCGGGGAACGAAAGAATGGAAAAAGAGAGCAACGGCATCGAGATCGTGATCGTGATCGTGATCGTGATCGACGATGAAACGTCGCGTCCTTCCCAGTGGTCGATCCACGTGATGGAACGCGGAAGCGGATTCGTAGAGGCTGGAAACATCTCCGAGTTGTTCCTACGTTGCGTGCCTACGAGTTTCACGGTTTCTTGTGGAATCGGTGGCAAAAAGCGCGGCCGAACGGAACACCGAAGGGGGAGATCGAATTGGACGCGTCGCGTGGTAATCTATTCCGATCGACGAATCGAACGAGAGGGATGAGGGGTTTATTTTTTACTCCTCGCGATCGATTCGTCGTCCGTGGCTCGTTTATCAATTTCGTCGAGGGAAAGCGTTTTTAATTAACCATCGGCGTGAAATCGCGCGGAGGCGCGAGAGGGGTCAAGTACTCTCTCTCCCTCCCTTCCCGTCCCCACCCCTATTTCGTTTCACAGCGCGAGAGCGAGGAGGAGAAAGAAAGGAAAAATTTGACTCGTTACCGAGTGCGATAACACCAGGAGGAAAGAACCCGATGGAGAAAGGAAATCGATACGGAGAGAAAGAGAGAGAGAGAGAGAGAGGGAGAGGAGGGGAAGATGAAAGTAAAGAAGAGGGGAGAAAGGAGAGAGAGGGAGAGGCAAACTCGCGCTCGTTTCTCCTTACTCGTTAGTCACGGCCCCGTCTTTATGAATGGGTTCGCTCGTGGCTTACGAGAAATCGTACTATCTCTACTACCGCTGCTTTCTCGCTCTCTCTCTCCCTCTCTCCCGCTGTCTTTTCCCTTTCTCCTAGGGGGATGTCAGCCACCGTCCTTCTCCGGGAGGAGGGTTACTGCAAACCCTTACACATAGAGGCAGCGACAATAGAAGGCGGCCACGAATCGATCGCATAGCTCGCAACCACCGCCACGTCCGACGTCGTCCTCTTGTCTATTTGCGCTAACGTGCCTTTCGTTTTCTACGAGCATCAATACGACGATTCGTACCAATTTTTCCGATTTTAACGAAGAAACCACGTCTATTTCGCTTTTTTCTTTCTTTCTTTCTTTCTTTCTTTTTTTATTCTTTTTCCTTCGAGATATATAATTCTTTTGAAAATTCGACTCGCGATGAATGGAAAGTTTTTTCGAGAAAATTGAAGAAAACAAAATTTTTATTCGCCTAGTATCGCGTAGAGTGAAATGCGCGTGATAAATAAAAGAAAGACAGAGAGAGAATAGGAAACTAAGTAACTAACCAACACGATGATGGAAAAATTGGTGAGAACTCGATCTCTCGTACGATTTTCGTACGTAATCGCGGTGGCGAAAATGTGGGGCTCTCGCGCGTTTCTCTCTCGACAGGGCGCGGCTGATTCTCGATCGCGCTTCCTCCGCGACGGCAGGATGCAAAGGAAGCGAAGACGACTCGAAGAGAGAGAGGGAGAAGCGAGGATCGAGGGGAAGAAGCAGCGTGGGTGGAGGCAACGGCCTGTGGAGGAAGGCAGAAGGGGATGCTTTTATCATTCGTATCGCGGGCCTATTTTGGAGCCCCGAGCCTTTTCGCCTCTTCGAGATCTGTACTCCGTTCCGTAGAAGGCGAGAAAGAGAGGGGAAGGATCGGGTCGTAGCCACGTACGAGGACGTGAAAGACGGAGAAAGAAATTCGGAGGGGAACCGGAGGAGAAGGAGCTTACGCTTGCCGAAGGAGACGAGGGAGGTCTGGATGGTATTCGAGGAATGTCATGTAATAATC
>NW_006263721.1:647372-649774 GCF_000469605.1 Apis dorsata | reverse complement strand
GAGCGTCCGTTCCAACGAGAGGCGGCGCCACCGCTCGGCTCAGCTCGGCTCGGCTCGGCTCGCTTCCGTTCCGTACCTCTGGGTCGTCGCGTTTCCCTCAACTAGGGTTGAATTTGCGCAACCTTGCGATCAATGGACGATCAATTTTTCCCTCGTTAGAAGGAACGTTATTTCTCAAAAATTACTTGGATGCGATCGACGACTTTCATCGCTCCTCTCGATATATTTCTATTTCGTCGTTCAAATTTTTAAACTACTTGTCGAAAGTTTTGTTCGACGATAAAACGGCAATCGATTCACGGTGAGAATGAACACGGTTACGATCGTCGAGGTAAAGTATCTCCTCGGAGTAAAAGACGAAAATTTATATCCGTGACCTTTGACTACCCTTCTCGGTCAAGAGGAGGGAAGCCTGTTTCCGTATACGATTCGAGCACAGACAAGTCGCCGCCACCGAAAGAGACACCGACATCGTTGGCCTGTATCCGGTCTCGAGATTCGATTCACGCGAGAGTCGAGAACGCGCTCTCGTAGCCTCGAATGCGAATTTAATAAAGAGAATAAATCATTTTAATGTAACGCGGCGGCACGTCGCTACGGAACGAAGGGGTGACGAGGCCAAGGGGGTAGAGAGAGACGTTGGCGAAATAGGGAGAGAAGGAGTGGAGCAGAGGAAGAGAAAGAGAGAGAGAGAAACGTAACGGGAGAAAAAAAAACCGGTATTTTTGCGTCGAGCACGGAGGGGTGCATTTCGTTGCGATTATAAAAGCCGGGCAACCCCCGGTGTGTCTAGACGACGTGGCCTCCTATCAAAAACAGACCACCGAACTGAAAAGGCTGAAAGGGCAAGGAACTCCTCACAATGCCAAGAAATTAAAGTTTCTCTATATTCGTCCTATGGCTCTTCCTCTCCCATTTTTTTTTTATTCGTCTCTTATCCTCTTCGCCCGTTGTCGACATCGTACCGGTAAAGGGAAGAAAGAAAAGAAAAAAGAAGGAGAGAGAGAGAGAGAGAGAAAGAGATCACTTTGCCGATAAACGCAAACACAGAATAGGGAGCAACGTACGCACCAGTTAAATAGACTGCTCTTTTTCTTCGCGGCAAATGTTTCGCAAGGATTCGCTCAACTTTCGTACCTGTTGGAGTTCGATCGATCTCGTCGAGTCCACGTTTATAATCGGTCCATCATCCTTTTACATCTACGCATATGTATTTCTAATATGTATCCGATCTATAAATGTGATCTACCTTTGTGAATCGAGAACAAAGTTGACACCAATTTATCGCGTACCAAATAAATTTCGAGTTTGTTATATATGTTATATATGTATCACTTCGATTTCAATTTCGCATCTAAATACACGAAGGATAACGATTCTCGCGTATAATTGCAATAAAATTTTATCGAATTTCAAATACTCGATAAAAAAAAAAGAAAAAAGATAGATAAAGAAAAACGTATTAAAAAATCTTAGTCCATTGTGAGTACAATATATTCATGAATTGGATCGGAAATTTGAAAATATTTTGTAACTAGGTAAAAATTACGAAGCAACCCGTAAACGATGACAATGTATAGTAGCACGAATGAAAAAAAGAATTCATTGATACCCAAGAAACGTCGGACCCGCTAGCTGTCACAACCAGTCACCGAATCATTTGCATAATCGCGACTGATTACTATCGTCGTGTGGCCCCCGTGTAGTCATCGCCATATGTCAGAGTTCGAAAAATTCAGCAAACGTGTTCGATCGTGTCGTAACATGGATGGACGTGAAACGACGAGGACCATTGTTATCGATGCTTGGAAATACAAGTCAAAGCTAATCCGTTGAGTTACTCGTTGTTCGAGGAAAACGATTTTCGAGGAAACGTGACTTTGACGAGATCCGAAACGAAATTGGCCACGCACGAAAGTCGTAAAAAAATTCCATGTGCGCCTAGTCGATGATCGAGGGAATGGTAGAGTCGGAAGTATGAATCAGGAAGCAGTGCGTCATGTGCTACTGTTGCACGTCACCAAACAGAATATACGAGTCATGAATCGTAAATGATTATTCGCGTAAAAAGAAAAAAAGTCTGTATGAGTATAATTCGATTTAACGATTTCTAAGAATCTAGATGAATCGCTATACGATTACGAATCATTATAAATCGTATATTATTCGATATATTACTAAGATTATTGATAAAAAGATAAAAGGAATTTTATGAATCGTTTCAATTATCATTGATAGGAATTTGTATGATTGTCTTGTAATCGATGCGATCTAAATCGGGTTATTGCCTCGAGGATCGAAGGGCACAGACTTAAATATTTTTCTATCTAGTCGCGTTTGGAAATATAAGTAAGCCAAGCTGATAAACGACCTCTGGAATGTTTGATAAAGTCGATTAGAAC
>NW_006263721.1:645834-647137 GCF_000469605.1 Apis dorsata | reverse complement strand
ATATATATATATATATAAGAACGTATATATAAGAAAAGAAAGAAAAAGAAATAAAGAAAGATAATTATCCTATATAGGTAGAACACAATCTTCATCAAAGATTATCCAATATCAATTAGGATTTATTTATCTTACACTTTGCAAAATAAATTTAAAATTCATGTATGAACGAAATAACGAGAAAAAGTGTTCGTATCAAATAATAATCATTAAACGAGGAAAAAAAGTTTTGATAAACATGAATCGAAAAATTAATATTTTCAAAATTAACAATATTCTCATATTCAATGATTTAAAGTAAACGATTTTCTCGTTTCGGGAAAAACAATAGATTATCTTATCGTTTCTTCTTTTCCTGGTTACAGAAGAAGTTTTCTACATATCCTTCTTTCATTTCCATACACGCTTGATATCTTACCTGCAGTAGATAGCTCTTTAAGCGAGGAAATCGTTCGATTTAACGGAAACAAAAAATTATTTGAAAATATTCATTTTCCATAACTAATGTTTGATAGAATTTCTTTTTTTATTTAATAAAAATAAATTATTCTATCCTAATAATTAAAAATATCTTTTTTTTTATCACCCTACATAAACATATGATAAATCATCAAATACCGATCGAGTATACAAAGAACTACAAAATTTTGATATCTCGTTACATGTTTCGATTATGTGCTAAAAAAACTTTAAAATTATACGTAAAAAAAACTGTATTGAAAGTTAATATATAATATAGTTTAGTTTTATATACGACAGATGGCACTAGTAAATACATGAAAGTCGAAAGATCAGTAACCCCGATAGGCGAATAACCGTGTATTAACTAATCTGTTTACTTCAATCCTTCAGGATACTTTTCTTTTGTTTGATTTAATCCGTTTTAAGAAATTACGTGCATTGATATTACAAGTATAAAGCTGATCTTATAAAAAATTATATTTTAATTATAATATCTATATGAATAAATAAGCATTTTTATATTATGTAAATTAGTGATATAAATAATTAAATTATTTCATTTATTCTTATAATATAAATGGAAGAAGAAACACGATAAAAAAAATCTTACCGGGGAAGACATTGTATATCTATTAAATGTCGCATCGTATCGTCAATTATAAATCAAGAATAATGATCGAAATATATACGAAAAATATATCGTGTTTCATATGCGAAAACGGTGGAAAGAGATAGAAACAATACATGAGGATGCAAAGCGACCGCGTGCCCTTTTTTCTGTTTTCTTCTTTTTTCAGCCTGCGGTCGAGGTAAACACAGCGCGGCACGTTTTGTGGCGCCC
>NW_006263721.1:637489-645638 GCF_000469605.1 Apis dorsata | reverse complement strand
CGATAAAACGCCATCGAGACACTCTCGTGTCCTGGTCGCGCATGTGAGAATCACGGCGTGACATACGGTTTATAGCCAAACTGCAATGTGACACCCGTTCAAAACTGTCTCAATTGCATTGTAATGGATGACAATAAAATTACTAAGCCCGTCCAACATGAAAATTATACGAGATAGAATATATTTAGACGGGCATGAGTTTACGACCACGCCACCGCCATGCACGCTAGACACTGGCATGCTTCGATGGTGGGGCCACCGTGCCGAATACTCAACCCCTTCTTTCACGCACGTTTACAATCATGAAAGATGTATTTCCGTGTCAGTACTCACCTTCGTCAGAATCGTCCAGTTCTTCTTTCTGGATGTAGGATATATCTGAAACCCACAAACACCACGGGTTAGCTGAAAATCCCTCGTGTTTTTGGGCAGCTTCGTTCGATCCACAGGCACTCACTCACCCGCCATGTTGTAACAAACTGCAACGCACTCTCGTGGTCACGCGATTAACTTTTCAAATCGAGAGATCGTTTCTCATTATTTGCAGATATATCGATATTGCCAATTTTAATTCTCGTTTCAACGGTTCTTATTTTTTTTTAATTCAAAAGTAATTACAATACTCGTTCATTGTTTCCAATTTCTAATATGATGAAAAAATTTAATTAGAGATATTAGTTTAATTAATTAAAAAAATCAAATCAAGAATTAAATCATCGAAAGATTTTCAGCAGAATTATCAAGTAAGTTAATTTTATACTTATTTATACTTATTATTTTATACTTATACGATTTACTTACAACTGCTAAATAAAATACAGAGTTATGCAAATTATATGTACAATATATAAATTTTTATTCAACAAATTTTTAATTTTTTATTACGTTTATTGAAAATATAGAAATCAAATTTTATATTATAAATGGATCATATATGATTAATAATTAAATTATTGTAAAGCGATACCTGTTTAATATATAAATAAATTAAAAAATATATATAGAAGATGGAACAATTTGTATAAACTTTAACATATAATTAACAATAATCTAATAACGTAAATAATAGGAAAGGTGAATATGAATGAAAATCAACAGAATTTATAGAAAAATTTTGCAAAGTTATACATATGATAACATTTTATATCTTCATAAGAATATAATATGATTATATATATATACGTATATATATATATATATATATACATGTACACACTCATACATGTTATTTATACATATATATATATATATATATATTTTTTTTTTTTTCATATACTACAAGATATTAATATTTTACAGTTTTCTAAAATCAATCTTACATTACAGCACAAATTCAGTTATTTGTTTGTCGATATTGACAAATACATGTGATACAGATTTTCATAATTTAACAGAAAAGAATTTCACGTTCATAGACAAAATAGTGTCCACTACATATGTATTTATGAACCAGTCACAAATACTAAATTGGAAATGTATATTCATAGCAATTCAGATGTAAATTGCAAATTCTTTGTTTCTAATCTGTATAGTGTAAAAAAAATATTTAAATTTTATCTCACTATTTTACTTTAAATATTTAATTAGATGTAAGGCATACTTAGGTAAAACCTAGGGAAAATAATTTGCACAGCCGATAAATGGTAGAAGGTGATATTCTTCTGTAATTTGAATTTGCAATGTGATAATTTATATATAATTATATCTATGTATATGAATGCAACATTCAAAATGATATATCTCAGAGATGTAATATTTAAATGCAACCTTGCTTTCTGTGATTTGTAGTCCTTCTCTTGATTTAAAATACTATATTGTAAGAAAAGAAATGTATAAAATATTATGATTATATTTAATATGTGATACACGCGATGTGTTGCAATTGTGATTACCTCGCGACAATTCCTGAGAATTATATAATATGAGAAAGGTAATGGAAGAGTATTAAATGTTGATACGCTTATGTGGTGTCATGTGTTATCGGTCGCTACTTCTTCGATAGTAGCTCTACACATTGGACACTCTATCAATTGATTCGAACACGTTTGGCAAAATCCTCTGAAATAAAATTTATTTTTATTTTAACAAGATAATTGATATAATGTAATGTAAAAAAAAAAAAAAAAAAAAAATAATGTATATATAATACCTATGATTGCATGGTAGCAATCTTACTGAAGCTCTTTGGTCAAAACACAATGTACATGAATCCTCTCTAACGCTAAGTTTCCTCAATTGATCTAGATATATGTGTCTAGGAAGCACAACTTTATCTTCAGGCTTCAAACTAGCATAATCGTTAAATTTTTTATATTCGCGATCTGTAGGAGGATATTTAAATGGTACATTTCCAAAATTAAAAAGACATTGTTGGAATGACATAAAACTAGCTGCTGCAAAAAATCCAGACCTAAAATATTTAAAGTATTTATTATATACTTGGAATGTTGCGCAATTTTTTTTTTTTTTTAATTTATACGAATATACATACCGTACTGTTTTGAAAACTTGAACACATGGTTTCAATGGTACACCATTTATAGAAAATATTATTTCCAATTTATTCAAATCTAATAAACAACCCAAAATATCACCAGCTTTCCAACAAGGTCTATCATGATTTCTTTCACTCTTTGCATTATACCAAATTAATCGACGACAACCATCATAGGCCAAAGAATATTCATCATCTCCTATGCCATAGCCTTCCTATAATGATAAAATATAATATATAATAATTTATATAATATAATCATTTGCATTACATTAAGGATATAAATGCTTACATGATTTAAAAATGTGCTATTTTTAGTAGCCCATCCAATTTGCATTACACCTGTAGTTATAACAAGTGTTTCGTAATACCAAATTCCCGAATCTACTTGAAACGTACATCTTACACTTTCAAATGAATATGCATCACATCGAGCCTAAAAGTGTGAGGAAAATATGAATAATAGAAATATTCTATAATATGATATAATATTTTACAAAACTTACTTCTAAGCCATTAGGTGATATTTTCAGGTACTCGCTTACATCCTTTGTATTTAACATTACATTAATACCAGACATATCAACTGAATCGTGAGAATATTTTCTATCTTCCATTATAACTATAATAATAAAAATAATATTTATCAATTTAAAAATTCTCCATTATAAAACACTTTTTATTATATATCATACAATGCACATATCACTTACGCAAATTGTCTAAACACCATCGCGCACAAAAACCTACTTGACGACGTACATAATGAGTTTCTGTTGCCCACTTTTCCAATTCTAATAATGGATTTGGTTTCTCTGCCATTAAACGTTTTTTTATAGTTATTTTATTCTCACCTAAAATAAATACAATTTATTTTCTTAAAATATAAATTATTAAAATTATCATTATTTGTATAAAATATTGCACGGTACAATATTTAATATTTATTTTGTTTTTATATTAATTTATAATATTTTATATTAATTTATATTTACTATTATATGTTTTTAATACTTACTTGTTTGTGCAAATTTTTCCAAGGCTATTAATGAATACAATACCACATAAGGATCAATATTTTCCTTCTAAAATAACATATAAATTATAAATGAAATTATTTTAAGATTTTATATTTTATAAATAATATTCATTCTCTTACAAGATTTGAAATAAGATAGTCCAAAGTCTCATCGGATAATATAGCAATACTACTAGGGCCAGTTAATTTTTCTGCTATACAACCTAATACAACACAGATGTTACGTTGCTGAGTTGCACTGGTCTGTATATTTCCAAGTTTTTGAGATAATTGAAACATGTGTGACAATCGTAAAACTAATTCCTAAAAAGTTAAAATATTTATGGCAAAAGTTTCAAATACAATCAATAATATAAGAAATATAATTATACCTTTGATGGTAATGGACAATCATCTAATAAAAGAGTGATAACTGAAGGACCTAATGGATTATGCATAGGAATAATATTAACCATTGAACTCACAACTTGTATCCATCCATCTTCTTTATCAGCAATAGCATGTAATTTTAACAATGCAGGAGGTGGTTCTTGCTCACTGAATATAATATCAATATAATCAATTAATATATTTAATAAATGATATATAATTTATTTTAATTTATATTTATGATATTTAATTATTTATTTATTATAATATTTATTATTATATTTAATTATGAACATAATAATAATAATAATTTATAATTATTATATATAAAATAATTTATAATTATCATAAAACTTACTTATCAACAAGAGAACCAATTACTCCAAGAGTTTCAAGTACTAATTTGTCAATGTTAGCTGAAGTTGGAAATTTAAAAGTTGTAATGTTCATATCATTAGAGGCAATTGTGCCTACATTTGATTCTGGTAATATAGTATTTTCAGTATTTGCATGATTATGTCCATGATGTACTTCGAGTTCTTCTGGGATATCTTTGCACAAGCAATTGCCCATTCCCACACGTTTATAAAGATACTTTTAAAAATATTCTATCGCATATATTCATTAAGTAATATTTACACAATCATGTAACATGTGTATTATTAATTGATGTATCCAATGTAACTGAAAACAATGTGTTTTTTTAAAATAATAATATTTATTAAATATAAATTTATACATATAAGCAGAAGATTAAATCTTGAAGATTAAACTTTCTTATAATTACAAAGTTTTATTACAATATATACTAAAAATATAGAATCATAAAAATTATATTCCATTACAATAAACTAAAATTTTTATTCATATATTCTTGTTTCTTTTTTTTAAATATATAGATAAATGCAATTTTGATCGAAATATTTACCGAATAAAAATCAGCTTACAATTATAATTTTATATAAGTCAAGATAGCCTATCTGAAAATGAAACAAGTTTAATAATAATCGTTTAAATAATTTATAATATATTGTAATATATATTTAAATATTACATACGTGTTTGAAAGCTGTCATTTGGTTATGTTTTTATCAAATTAGAAAGAAATTACTCAATTTCTGAGCAACTTTTCTTGATTATCTATTTCACATAATAACTTCGAAAATCATATCCATCTTGTACTTTTTGCAATAAAATAAAAATTTAAACTTATATTATACTTTAAATCATATTCCTTAGGTTATGTTCTCGATAATCTTCAAAACAGTAATCTTAACATAAGAGAATACACGAACTATACTATATTTTACGTGAGGTGATCAATTCTAAATCATATATGAGATAAGCCTTCTACGTCAATATCTCTTTTTAACGTTTTATTTAATTAACATTTTAAACGATAATAAAATATTTATCAATATATCACTTAGATAATGGCATTGAAAATATTTTGACAGATTTCTCATATAATTTTATATACAAATTTTAATTGTGTAACTTGTAATTAATTCTTCAATTGAACAATATATGCATGTATATATACATAATACATAAATACATAATATTTAATAATACGCCAATAAGAATAGTTTATATATAATTTTATATGCATATAAGAAACCTTATTTTATCATAATAACAAATTGAGAAATTAATATAAAATAATATATGCAAAATTAAGAATTATATTATTTCATTAAAATATTAAGTAAAAAAGAAGTTTTTTTTAAACAATGTTATTATTTCTTTTTTATTTCAATATCAATATCAATTATCACGAATATAAAAAGATACATTTTACGAATCTTTACGAATAAAATTTATCTCAAATATTACTTTATATTATTGTATATAATGAAGCTGTAAAAGTTTAGTTTTATTATTTCTATGTACAATTTTCGAAAAATAAATCTAATTAAAAGAGATATAAAAATGAAAGAAAATTTATTTAAAAAATAGCCGCCATATCGAATGATAATCTACCTTAAAACGATAATGTATATCGAAGAATCGAAATCGCAAAGTAGTCGCGGTACGTCTGGTACTTTCAAGACGAATTTCTTAACAATACATCAAAAACGAATTTTTGATCGTTTTCATATATTATAAAAAAAAAAAAACTGTTATTATTTGATGTATATGAATTTAGAATTACTGATCGAATAAATAAGTATTTTGATAGAAATCATCGAATAATACTTTTTAATAAATCGTGCGATGCAATCACATGGGGAAGGCGAAAGAATGTCAACGATCAATAGTATTACGAAAATGAATTGGTGATTCGTACGTTGAAAATTTTGTGCACAACATGGTGTCTGGAGATCACGAAAGATTGCTGCCGGAACCGGAAAATTATGTGAAATGTTTTTATGACCTTTTCAAAAGTATCGCAGAAGCACAGAGGTGCGAAATGTGTATAACCTCCTTCCAGCTTTGTTTACTTGACGCTTTTGGCGGTGACTTCATCTATCGTTTATTAAACTTAATAATTGCGATACAAATTTTGATAATCTTGTCATTATTTTTGTTGAATATATCATTTAATATCATCGATTTTCTAAATTTTACTATAATTTTTTTAGATGTTTAAAGTAACCTAAAATTGTTTGTTTATTAAAGTTGATGTATACTGTATTGTCATTTTGACAATTCTCATACGAAATGTGTAAAAAATATTGATTTATGAATTAATTTATGATTTATATTTTAAATAATTTATTTAATGTCAATTATTTATCTAATCTAATCTAATGAAAATCTCTGTGAAAACATATGATTATAGGTATTTATCAAAAACAATAAAGATTTAATATTTTTTCTTAAACGTTTATTTTTACAACACTTTCCTTTATAATTGTAAATATATAGATTATTACAGAAAATTATTAGTATAAATATTAAAATTAAAATATATTTCCTACGTCATATATTTTATATTTTAGAAATAAAGAAGAATGGAGAAAATGTAAGAAAAATAAATCTATTCGTAAAAGGGATAAGAGAAAGGTATTATTAACTTTTACTTATGTTATGTTTTTATATAATTTTTTTTTTATGCTTGTAATTACTTTGTAAATTATAATTATATTTATAACTTATAGATTGATTTGAGTGGAGATTTGAATTATAATAATCCACCAGAAATAGAATTATCTTGCAATGCTTCTGCATTTGCTGTATTTGCTAGTGTTAGGAGTGCTATTTTGGAGAGGCATACTAGAACATCAAATGAAGTTTATAGAGTATCAAATTGTAATTCTCCACCATCACCGGAACATAGTGAAACTATTGATACTGAAAGTGATGATGAAGATAGAATATCAACTATACAGAGCTTACCAAAGGTAATTAAATGAATTATATTAAAAGAATTATATATTAGTTTAAATATCTTTAGATTGTAGGTATTGGTTTACGAAGTGTTTTTACATTGATGAGAGAAAGTAGAACTATTGAACCTGCTTTGTGTACAAAAGCATTATCTGCATTATTGGATGTATTACAAGGACAACTTCCTGAAGGCCTGAAATCTGAACCAGATGATGTTATTGGTAATGTATACAAATTAATATAAATTTATTGCTTTATAATAGATATTTTTAATTTTTCTTCCTTTTTTTTTATAGATCCACTTTTTGACTTATTATTGGATCTTGCAACTTCACATGGGCCAGAATCAGCAGCAGCTAATGATGGAAGTCACTTAACTGCAGTTGCTTGTGCATGTTTATTGAGTCTTGTGGTTGTTAGAGGTGATACTGGTCGTTTGTTAGCAGCAATAGCAGCTTTACTTATGTGTCCAAGAGTACTAGCAATTCAAAATATTCAGGTAAATTTTTTCATCAAAATTCATGAAATATGTTTCTAAAAATTTATTTATTTTAAATTGTATGTAATATACATATATATATATATATATTATAGATGCCATGTGTATTGACATCTTTGCAAAGAAGTGTACAAGCTGTTTTACTTGGAAAACTTGCACGGCCAGACTGGATTACATATGGAGTTCCTAAATGTGCTAAGATTTATACGCTTAAGTTACCAAATGAGATAAATAATATAATACTAAATGGGCGAAGTTTTGTGAGTGATGGAAAGTACCTGTATCTACATACAAGTAGAGGATTATTGAAAATTGGCAGTGGTCATGGTGGAACTATTTGGGGTCATATGTATATTCAGAAGGCGGACTTTTATCCAACAGAAACGGGTTGGCTTGGTTATGCAAATGTTAGTAT
>NW_006263721.1:626657-637103 GCF_000469605.1 Apis dorsata | reverse complement strand
TTTTTTTTTTTTTTTTTACAGAATACGCTGTATTTTAAGTATACACCTAGAAAACAGAGCGAGTTATTAATTATAGATGCGGAAACTCTTACAGTTACGGAAATTGCTGTTTTAGAAGGTCGTGATTGGTCATCCTCCGTTATGTTTTCTGATGGTGAATGTTTAGGAATGATAACTGCAGGAAAAGATGTTAGTTTTTTTTTTATTTTTGAATCAGTATCAATAAAATTTATGTTGGTTGAAAAAAATATACATTGAAATTTCATTAATTTCAACAGGATGGTTTTGTAGTCAGAACAATAAATACGTTAAGTAATCCAGTAACAGTTGCATCAGAATTACCATTAAAATTAGCAAGAAAATGTGTAGATGTTTTCGGATATGCTACTTTCGATGAAGAACAAAGCACTCATACATTAAATCCAGGCTGTGATGATGAAATTGCTACAGTTATTGCAGGAAAAGAATTTGCGTTGTTAAAAACCGTATCGGGAAAAGTAAGCATCACAATTTTTTAATATATTAAAGTAGAAGTAAAATATATGATTGTATCGTTTTTTAAAGGTTCTATATAGCGGAAAAGGAACTTCTCTTGGTATGAAAAATAACACAAGGCCTAATAGATGGATGGAATTAACGCTTGGAAAAGGTCCAAGACTTATAAATTTTGCAGCTGGTCATGATGGTCAACATGTTGTAATGGTAATGGATGATGGTTCGGTTTTATTTGCTGGTACTGCTAGACGTGGAGAAGATGGTGATAATAGTAAGTGTATTATTAACTTCTATGATATGAAATTCATAACATGCTTTGATATTTTCATCTATTTTTTTTTTTTTTTATTTTTAGATAAAGTTAGGCGACAACCTAAACCAGTCAAACCAAAAATAAACCAGTCAAACCAAAAAAAATAGCAAAAGTAGAAGGACAATATATAGTAGATGCTGCTTGTAATAATGGATCAACAGCATTAGTTACAAAAGAAGGTTCTTTGCTGATGTTTGGCAAAGATACGTTGCATAGCGATCCGGTTTCGGGGATAATTAATGATCTTAGAGATGTTTGCGTTGTTCATGTTTCATTAGGTAAAGCTCACGCTGCAGCATTAACTAATAAAGGACATTTGTACACATTTGGAATTAATAATAAAGGACAATGTGGAAGAGATTTTACTACAGTTCATAGCACTATAAATAAAGATACCTCCTCTGTTGCTGTAGAAATGGGTACAGCAGAAGATGAACTTTTAGTAACTGAAGAAGGTAATTGTATATACATATACATAATTTTAATATTTTTTCATATTATAAAAAAAAAAAAATTTTTTTTATATATACTTAGATGGTATGGAATCTACCGAAGATTGGGAAGAAACAAAAGGTATGTGTCCGCCTGGATTACATCAATGGAGGCATCGTGTTTGTATGGTTTGCACAGTATGCCGAGAATGTACTGGATATAGCATATCATGTTTAAGTAGTATACGCCCAGATCGAAATCCAGGCCAGTATGTATATTAATTATATATGTATATATATAAAATAAGAAATTAAAAGACGTATTTTCAGGGAATGTGGATGTGGTGAAGGTGATAGTGGATGCGCGGAGTGTGGATGTTGTCGTACTTGTGCAAGAAAAAGTTGCACCAATGGTAAAAATTCATTTTGAAATTAAAGTGATATTAATTGAACATTTTTGTAGGTTTTTTTATGTTATTATTATATTATATTTTAGGTAGATCAAGTTCAAATTTTCGAGAATATTTACAAAGATGCTTGGGAGAAATAAAACAAAAGCAGAGAACGAAGGCAGGTCCGAGTACTGCAAAATATGGAATGAAGTTGAAAGGTCCGAATAATCAAAGATTGGGTAATTATTTTAATTATAAAATAGATGTATTATGAAATAGATATATTATAAAATTAAATTAAATTATAATAATTAATAATTAATAATTAAACGATAAATTTTCTGTAAAATAGCTGGTCCAAGTGTGATCCAAAAAATTGCTGGAAAAATGGCATTAGGATTAGGTACTAATTTAATGAACGAAGAAGGTATTGGTGGGAGTGATATTGAACGAGGTGATGCTGCAAGAATTGCTAGTATACCACCAGCTAGAGTTCCTATACCTAATGAAAGTCCTGTGGTTCAAGTATCATGTGGTTTACATCATACAGGTAATTAATAAAAATTTACTTTATATTTTTCTAATAAATTTATGAAAATATATGTATCATGTTATATTTAGTGGTACTCTTACAAAATGGAGAAGTTTATACATTTGGAAGCAACATATATGGTCAGTTAGGTGTAGGAGATTTGATAGCACATGTTGGACCAGTACATGTTAAATTACCAGGAATTGCAACGCAAATTGCTGCTGGAAGCAATCATACGGTTGTACTTACATCAAAGGGAGAAGTGTTTACATTTGGAGCTTATCAAGTTTGTAGTAGTATTAAAAAAAACCATTATCCGATAATTGAATAAAATAAATAATTAATATTTTCATATTTCTCGTTAGAAAGGACAATTGGGCATAAATTGGTGGAATGGACAAAATGAACTTTCAAATTCTTCTCCTCAAATTAGTCGTCGTTCTGATAGGACACAGCCACGCCATTGTTTCCCAACCGTAGTTCCAAATATTGGTCCACAATGGGGCAGACGAGCGACGTGGGTTGGTGCAAGTGGAGATCAAACTTATGTCAAAATTGATGAAATAAATTCTATTAGTTTAACACGGAGTACTGTTATGGCAAATAAAAATTGCATAAGTATGTCTTCTTTTTTGAATCATAGCTCCATCATTACATATATTATCAAGTGCATCTAATTATAAAAATAATTATAAAAAACTTGTTTCAGTTTTAATTCCGCATCAAACTGATCATGCAAATTCCTTCAAATGTTTAGTTATAAGCAAAAGAGATGGTACATGTAATAGTTATAGTGGAACCGATCAAGTTGATTTCAATAATTGCGCTACATGTTTAGATCCTTTATATAACGTGATTTGGACTTTCAATCCTATAAATAGCGAAATAAGTTTATATAATATTATATCAACGGAAGTTAGAACAATTCCTGGATTGGAAGTTTCTATTTTGAGTCCAGGTTTAACTCTACCTGTAGTATCGAATTGTTTCGTAACACGTTCTCAGGCTGCAATGCATTTATTGGGTTGTTTAGATACCCTTACACAAGCACAAGATGAAAATTTTTCTATAGTAGAAGAAAATGAATGTAACCAATCAACACACGGAAAAGTTTATAGTCGTGAAGATTTTGTTACGGTCAATAGATTTGAAAGTGCGTATAAAAAAAAATCAGAAAAAGTAAAATTGTTTCTTATGTTTTTTGTTTTTTATAAGTTTGAAAGAAAAATTAATTTATATTTTTAGGCCATGGTGGTGGTTGGGGATATTCTGCACATTCAATCGAAGCTATTAGATTTATGCCTGATACTGATATTTTACTAGGTGGATATGGATTGTTTGGAGGACGAGGGGAATATACGGCAAAAATAAAAGTGAATAATCGTTATATATTATATATTTTTAATAAGTCATGCATAATTATTATCTTATGATAAGAATTATGATAAGATTTATTTATTAAATATTATTCCAGCTTTTTGATATTGGAATGGATGGAGGGGATCAAGAAAATGATGGCGAGCTTTTAGCAGAATCTGAAGAAATACCATACGAGTGTGGACCACGACAAAAATATTCAATTTTATTTTACGAACCAATTCCTTTGCAAGCAAACAGATGGTACGTTGCATGGGCTAAAGTTAGCGGTCCATCTAGCGATTGTGGATCTGGTGGTCAAGGAATGGTCACAGCAGAGGATCAGTTAGTAAATCGCAACTTTTCTATTCGAAGTAATGTAAATTCTTTTCTTACGATGCATCATAATTATCATTTGCTTGTTTTACCAGAGTTATGTTTTATTTTAAATCTTCGAAAAGATCTAATAATGGAACCGATGTAAATGCTGGACAAATTCCACAATTATTATATCGTATCGTAACACCCGAAAATCAAACTCCTAATAGGCAAAGAGATCGCATCGAACCAGTTTATGTATTAAAAAGAGATTTCAGCAGAACGGTTACTAAAGTACGTATATAAGATATAATATATTGAGATATTACATAAAAAAAAATAAGATGAATAAAAATAATACGAATAATTTTTTTTTTTTAGGAATGTTTTCAATCATTAATATCTCTCCTTCAATGGAGTTGGAATACATTAAAAGCAGCGTTAAGCGATATCATGGTTCATAGCACTTCTTCTCACGCGCTTGAAGTGGAGCGTTTAGTTTACATTAGTAAAGCTAGTTTACGATTACTTAGAATCTACACCAATGAAATTTATCCAAATCAAGGTGCATAATAATAATTTTTGTAACGTATATTTGATTCTATTTTTTAATTTAATATCGATGATTTGCAGCGGGGAAGAAAACTCCAGCTGAATCGGTTAGATTAGCAGAGTGCATAGGTGAAGTACGTGCATTATTACATCAAATTTTGTCCGATACTGTACCGTTAAATGCGAAAAGTAAAGGAAAAACGCGATTAAACAAAAGTAAGTTTTTATAATATACAATTTTTTATTTTATATATTTCTTTTTACTCTTTATCGTAAAATAATAATTGTATTGTATTTTAGCTCCTAGTGCCATAAATAATAATAAAATGACAAATAGCATATTAGAGGAATGCCACAGAACATTTGTAGCTTGTTATCATGTATTTTATCCAACAGCGTATTTGAAATGGGTGTGTTTATGCGAGCTGCTATCAGAAATCGACAGAGTACGTGTTTTGATTGAATTTATAAGTTAAAATTTTCTAAAATTAAACGATTCGTATAGAATAAACGGATACATTTTACAGGAACAAGGACGATCTACGAAGGATCGATTGTTATCTGCTATTTTAGCTGCTCTATGCAATCCTATTATTCGTCTTCGATGTATATTTCCAATTTTAAATAATGTGATGGATAGTAGCGATAGTATAAAACGGCAACTCAGTCCATCCGACAATACTGGCTTGTTAATGATAAATTCAACCGAAAGTCACCAATATCCAATCTTAGTCGAGCAAATTAGTTATAAATCTCAAATAGAAAGTTCCGGCAAAGAGACTTTAAACTGGTCATTTCGCGATGTCCTCGATAGACTGTTAGATTTGATTCTAGTCCCTGTAAAGAAAAGTCTTTGTAGAAAAAAGACTCAATCACTGCCAGAGTTGGTACTTCATTGTTGTTATTTATTAGCGCGAGTGATCGCCGAATTAGCGGCACAATCTAGTGGGAACGAGGATGAACTTCAAGCCGCATGCGGTAGAATTATGTACACTACACCTTCGAGATTTACTCGTGTAAATCAAACAAGGTCGTGGAATACCGGTAATGGATCTCCAGATGCGATTTGTTTTTCGGTCGATAGACCAGGTATCGCCATCGCGGGAGTGGGTATTTACGGAGGTGTTGGAATGTATGACTATGAATTGGAGTTACTCGACGATGTGAGTATCGTTATGAAACTTTGAAATGACAAAAAAATAGTTGTTTTTAACGTTGCGAATATTATGATATTATACATTTTGTGCAGCAAAATAATACGGGTAACGATCCATCCCATACTCAACGTTGGAGTAGTTTGGATTTTACACGTGGCACTTTCGGGCCAGATGATTGCGTTAACGATATAGTAGAATTAAAATTCGATAAACCTGTGCCTATTAAGGAAAATATGAAGTACGCTATTAGACTGAGAAATCGTGGAGGACGTACAAGTAACGGCGATGTTGGTTTGAGCGTCGTTAAAGGACCCGATGGAACTACGTTTACTTTTACAGCTTGCTCTTTAAGCTTTAACGGTATGTTTTATTCGTTGTAAACAAAATGATGAAATATCACTTTATTTAACCGAGAATGTTAATTTTTATAGGTACAACTCAGACCAGAGGTCAAATACCGCATATCCTTTATTATTCGAATCCTCAAGACTCGGACGGTCAACAAACGAGCAAAGCAATGGCTGAAGTACAGGCAAGAAAGTGTGCCCTTGCCATGACGGCTACTATTATTCAAAGATCGAACGAAATTTTTGCATTAGCGAGGGAAAGGGCAGAAGAAGTAATAGCGACGGAAGTTCTTGGCAACGCGACATTCGTGACAACACTTTTACCATTGGTTATGGCACACATCAGCCCTTTGGCTACGTCGGATCCGAGAGTAAAAATTATCATTTTTCATCGTATTTTTTCTTATAATCATAGCTATAATATTAATGAATTATCTTTATCTTTTTTTCAGAGCGGTGTTCAAATTCTTACTTTAATACAAGAAATGTTACCTCATGTCGCGGCACTTAATTTATTATCCACAATGGGATCATCTGAAATATCTCAAGACAACGAGGTTCAGGCCCACATTCCTACGCCAATAACTACCAGTCATCACTATACTTGGTTGGAAAGTGATCATCCTTATAAACCCGCCACAGTATCTCATTACAGAGTCACGTTTCCAGAAACAGTAAAATGGTTAACGATCGAATTTACGCCAGAATGTGGCACAGCTCAACCAGAAGATTATTTACAATTGTACATACCAAATATAATTTCTCTTACCGGGTAAATACAATTAATTCAATTTATGTTCAAAAGTTTTAAAGTTACGTAATGTCGTCTATATCTTTGATATATCTTTTATAGCCCAATAACGGAAGATATACCCTTACATTGGCCCGTGTTGCATAAATTGAGCAATATACCGAATCAATGGCCTCAAAATGCGATCGTATTACCAGGTAGATCGTCGTTTTATATATATAATAATTCCTATCAATTCCTTCACTTAAATATATCGATCGATTCGTTACTTTAGGAAACGAAGTTATGTTTTCCTTGGAAACTGCTTCCGATTATATGAGAAACGATAGAGCAATCACATACGGATTTAAATGTCTAGTTATTGGATACGATTGGATAACATCTGGAAACGGTTTGAAAAACCTAGAAATTGAATTATCATTTCTCGGAGGTGCCTGCGCTGCAAGTCTCATGAAGAGAAATCTTGCGCTACCACCTGTATCTAGTACGTATCTTTTAATTTGTAATTTTTAATACTAAGTTTTTCATTTCACAATTCATAATTGTTTTTTTGATTTCGGTCTCAATATTTTTATACCTAGATAATTGGAATCGTATCGAATCGTGTTTCCTTCAATTTCGACTATATCATTTCAGACGAAGAAGTGGAAGAGGATTTGGAACTGATGCAAGAAACTGCAAAGAGAATTTTTTCCGTACATTCAACCTTACTTGGACGAGGATTCGCTCTAGCTTCACCTCCTACAGTTTCCCAGGCCCTCGATGGCGTTCTTCCGTTCAGGTGAGTGCAACGCTATCTTTTTTACACACACATACACAGAGCTTGATCGTCGGCTGAGAGCTAAAGTTAAAAAGGAGTGGTCGATCTTTATCGATGATACAATATTATCCGCGTACCGTGATTAAATGAAACTTCGATAATTCGTCAAGTATTCGTTAATGCGACAGATAAAAATTTTTGTGTTATTTCCTTTTTAACGTTTCAATTCCACCGAAACGTTCGATTAGATCCGATTAAACGGCAAATCGATGAACAGATTCATTAAAAATGAATCATACCCGGTTATAATCGCGTTATTGAAACCGTTTATGAATCGGTACATTATGCTCCGCAAGAATTAATAGACCCGGTAGCTTTCAACGTTTCCACGTTTCTACGCGAGCGACTGCGAATAACCGATGATCGATCGCACGACGATATATCGCAAATTTTTTTCTTTTTTTACCACGCGTGTATTCATATTCATTAAGTAAAGGAAGAGGAAAAAAACAGGCGGTTTATTCAAGAAGGTGAAAGGTATGAAAGGTGGTATTTTGGGAATATCGATCGGGAATATCTGTGTGGTCGTCGTGTACTATGCATCAACTCGGTTCTTTATTATCTTTTTTTTTTTTTATTATCTCGATGGTACGAAGTCTCTTTCAATGTAAAATAAATTATACAATCGGCTGTCGTTATATCACAGTCTGACGATAATTACAACTAAAACGTCCTTAGAAAAGTCCTTAATTTTCCGACGCACAAAAGTACGATAATCGTAGACGCGCGCGAACGCACGAGATTCCGTTAGACGAAAATATCGTAGCCACCCACTTCCGCCACTTTTTCACGCGCGATCTCTAATTGGGGCGTGCCTCGATAAAATTCGAGGCAAGTTCGAAGGGAAGGCCGTTGAACAATCTCGAACAAACTCGGGAGGATCGATCTCTGCTCTTCGCTGCTCTTGGGGGATAAAACGGGACTCGTTGCGTGGAGAGGAAATGGCGGGTGTATCAATAATGCATGGCTAACACGTGCGCGAGATAGCTCGACACGCGAGAGTACGAGGCTGTCGGTCACGGCACTTCTCGTTGTGCTTTAAAAAACGTAAAAAGAAACGTAGAAAAAAACAGCTTCGAATCTGTCGTCGTCGTCGTCGTTGCTCAACGTTTCTCGAATTCCTTTCAGCTTCCCTTTCACTCGATCGTCGTCGATTCGTTCGACGGGTAAAATATCTCGATGGCTTACCTTGATGAAACGGAGAGGAGGACGAATTATATCGGGTCTATTAATCACCGTAAGCGGCTCGAAAGCGCGGAACGATACTCGAGTGGCGGCAGTCGGTTGCGGTTTTACGCTAAACGTATGCGCGTATTACTCGGAAAGATAGATAGAGAGAGAGAGAGAGAGAGAGAGAGGAGCGCCCCCCGTTTTCGAGATTACCGGCCGAATTCGTAAACGCGAACGGTTTCCCTCGTGTGGCGAATCGATTACGCTCGTCGAGGGGAAAATCCCTCGTAGCGCATTTGTCAAAATTAGATACCGATCGGAATGATAACAGTAACAACAATTTATTGGCCAAAGTCCAGAGCTCATAAATAAACATGAAAATCGTAGTGAAATAATACAATAAATTAAGGAGAAAGAGTTTTGTGAACACTCGAGAGAAGGATCGTGAGTTGTCGTCACGCTCGGTTCGGGAACGGAATACAAATTTGCGTGTAACGTAGATTTCATTGGTACGTAGGGCTTGTACAAGAAGTCTTCTCTGTCTTATCGTTCTCATCCACTCGCTCGGAGTAATAATAATAATAATTTCAGATATATTCGCATTTCTCGATATTCTTCTTATCTCGTATTGTCAAGGGGTGTCAGGTAATATCTGTTTTTATTGTGTTACAAGCACGATTAGAAACGCGATTAGAATTGGAAGGAGGAATATGATACAGGGGATTCTCGATGAAAATTCTCGCGTAGGGAGTGAACAGTTTTCGCTTCGAATAATTTTCTTACGAATAATTCGCCTTCTCTCGCTCCATTTTTAAAACGGAAGCGAATGTACACTGGAATGGCACACTGCTTTCCGATCGAACGTGCGATCGTCGCAATCTTTCCGACACTCGTTCGACGGATGATCGCCGATAAGAAAATCTCGAACGCGACGTCACCGAGTCCGTTATCGGTTTCGATCACTCCCCTTTGTACTCGCCTCTTCTTTCATCACCATCATCGTCTTCGTCGTCGCTCCCCGTCGTTCCTCCGTCGCATCGCTTCGACCAAGCTTCTCTTCTCGATCTTCGCGAAACGACACTGGCCCTCTTTTCTTCTCCTTTCTTTTTTTTTTGGAAGCTACTTAACTAACGCGCTTAAACTTAACTAACAACGCGCATCGATTATCCATCCACGCGACCTGCTCGTGAAAAAAAAACGAAAGGGAAACTCTCTCTCCAATTAGCGAGAGGTGCGATAAGTGTACGTGACCAGGTGGAAAGAACACCGGGTGAAAAGAAAAGAAAAGGAAACGAGGGGAGGGGGGGTTGGATGGATAATCGATGCTCGTTCTTGATATGTAAATGGAAGCTTACGAACTGCCTTGTACTAGAAGGATTAAATTGAAAACAAGAGAGAGAGAGATTCGACATCTCCCTCATTCTGTTTCTTCGTCAACGCGAGTTGATAATCGTTGATAAGTTGCTCGGAGAGAGAGAGAGAGAGAGAGAGAAAGAGTAGTCCGCTCGTAGTTTGGAAAGGGATGGATGGGCGTTACGCGCACCGGAGAGACCGGTGTACGCGAGTTGGTCCGATCCGCGGATGGAATCTACGCGCACAGGCGATTATTATCGTTAAATCGGTTCGTGGATTCACAGCTCGTAGACGCGAAAACGGCTCGAAGCGTTGGAGAGGTCGAATCGTTGCTCGACTCGAGGCCTGGTCGTGATCGCCGAGCCGTTCCAAGCTTCTCGTTACAATTCCGTGGTCAACGGTTCGGCCTTCTCCACGATCACGTGAAACTCCGTCTCCCTGTACAGTCTCCCGTCCGGC
>NW_006263721.1:623762-625926 GCF_000469605.1 Apis dorsata | reverse complement strand
CTGCCGATCACCCCGTTCTTTTTCGACACGACGTCGGGCGCGTTCATCGGCACGCTGATCCACTTTTTCCTGCTGTTCCTACGTCGCCTCCTGCAGCACCACACGATCAGGCAGGCGATCAGTATCGATAGGAGGAGGAGGACCGCGATGACGAGCACGAACACCAGGATGGAGCCACCGAGGGAGCAATGTCGCGTCTCGTACTCGACGAAGCTGATCGCCACGCCGCTCGACGTTTCGCCGTCGTAGCAGAGGAACGTCTCCGGGGCTTCGCTGATCGGGGCGTCTTGGCTCGAGACGAGGGAGGAGGAGGAGAAGGAGGAGGAGGAGGCGGTGTTCTGTTTGGTGTAAAACCTGGAGTAGACGTTGGTGTAATTGAGAATATTGTTCTTCCATACGGGTAACATGCGACAGTCGCACGATCGACCGACCAACAGGTTGTCGAGCTCGAGGCGAAAACTATTTCGGTCGAACATCATCGAACCCTCCTCGAAGTTGACCACGCTGTTATTCTTAAAGATGAGGTCGTGGAGAGAGGCGGCGGGTTGCGCTCTCGCTTCGGCGTCCGCTCGTACACCGAGGAAAGCGCCTATGGAGAGGCTACCGAAAGTGTTGTTCTTCACGATCACCGGCCCCCTCGCGGTCACGTCGAACGCCTCGCTCTCCAAACTCTCCACCACGCAATTCTGTATCGCCACTGTCCGCGGGCTCCTCACGATGAACGCCTCGCTCCTCACCGTGCCCATCCTCACGCCGTCCAACATGAACGTGTGGTAAACCTCGATGTCGTTCATCGTCCTGCTCGGCACCTGGTCCCCGAACCTGGTACCGATCACGCGCAAGTGGCCCACGTCGAATTTCTTGAACGCTTGCGCCTCTATGCTCTCGATACGACAGTTCTCCAGCCTAAGTTTCTCCGTGTGCACCAGATTCGCGAACGAGAACGCGCTCAACTGGCCGATCCTCACGTTCTCCAGGATGATCGCCTCCACGTCCCCCCGGAACACGAAACTGGGCATCGTGTCGATGCTGCAGTTCCTCACCGATATCCACGTGCGCGTACTTTGAGGGGAGAGCTCGAAACTCTGCCTGACTAGGGTTAGGTTCGCCACGTTGATCAGGTCGATCGCGCGCAGACCGACCATCGAGGCGAGGCTCGAGTTGGCCAGGATCACGGACGAGCAATTGCTCACCACTATCCTGCTCGTGTGCGGGCTCAACCTTTTGTCCCCGTCCGTGGTTAACACCAGCTCCTGAAATCACACGAGAACGCGGTTCAGTCGGAGATGGGACAAACAAGGGGGGAGGGGGAGAAGACGCACCAGACGCGGCTCGTTAACGAAAGCTCGAATAACCGTAATTGCGCGTCTAACCGCCTTACTCGCGTTGAAAACGCGCGATTTTTCTTTCTTCTTCTTTCTCTCTCTCGATCCGAAGCCGCCAGTTTTCGAAAGGTAAAGGTAAAAAATTTCGATCCTTCGAATCTTTTTCGTCGAAGGTGAAACGATCGTCTCTCTCTCTCTCCGACGTTTCGATAAACGAGAAATCTAGTCGTTTTTCCCAAGTTTCTTGGTACAGCTCGTTAACGACGATTAATCGAAAAAGAAGAGAAGAAGGATCGGGAAGGCTCGTTACTTGTTCCGTTTTTTATTAATCGAGTGAAGAAGAAAGAGCGAAAGGAGAGGGGGACGCGCGCGATGCCACCTATCCGCTCGGCGGCTCCTTGTTTGTTAAACAATCGATGGCGAAATGCCAACCGCATACCTGCCTCCTACCAACGATAGACGCGATCGAGATATCGTCCGCGCAAATACGTTTCACGAGGTTATCGCGTTCTCTCTCTCTCTCTCTCCCTCTCTCTCGTTAACGAACACTCGATAACGAGAGCGATACGTGGAAAATGCGACGTTGCGTCGCGCCTTATTCTTCGTCGTTCTCGATACTCGATAGGGATCTACACGCAGAGTAAATAAACGCGAGGAACGAACGCGTTAAAATAATTTCGACGAGAAATTTTGTTTACCGGCTCGATATTGGAGAATGTAAGAGGCGGGATCTGGATGAGAATCGGGGCACACGGGAAGGAGAAGGAGTTTGGACGAGAGATTAGCCGCGAAGGAAGGAAGAGCGTGGTGAATGGGAGGGGGGAGGGAATAAAGAAGGG
>NW_006263721.1:614066-623554 GCF_000469605.1 Apis dorsata | reverse complement strand
GCGTGGCCGATAAAAGCGAAACCTTTGTGCCCCTTTTTCTCCTCGGGTACCGGCTCGCGCGTTTCACCGTCGTCTCGCCCCCAAACCAATCTCTCCTCCTCGCGTCCCTTCCTGTCTGTCCCGACCTTTGTTCCCGTCTCATTGTTCTTGGCCAATTCCCGACACGCAATCTCTCTCCCCGCCCATAGAAAAGATTACCACACCCGAAATACTTGTCCTCGCGTCTACGCACCTCGTTTTTCACCGTCGTCGTTCCACCAACGATTATCCTACCAACGTTTTCTTTTCCTCGATGCTCTCTCTATCCCTCCGTCTCCTTTTCTCCCCCTCTCCTCTCGTTTTTGTTCGCCTCGAAACACGTAAACGCGTTCTCAGTACGATTCGGATCGCGTAACCGTGAATATATTCTTCCCTCTCCCCGAAAATCATCCCCGTTCGAACAAAGAGGAGGGAGTTTTATTCATTCCTTCGAATATATCGAGATAGGATCGTCTCGATCGGTTCGTCATTCTCGCCGTTTTCGAGTAACGGAAAAAAAGAGAGGCGAGTCGAAGCGAGCGTGCCACGCCGCTTGGGACTTTGAATCGTGATTCTCGAGCGGAGGTGGTGAAACGCGAATTTTCTTCCAATTGATTCGTAGGAATCGGATGGATTCGTTATACCCTTTGGGATATTTCTCGATATAGCGCGCTTTTAGCGTAATTTTAATTAGAATGCGCAATCGATTAGAGACGCATTGGGAAGCGTTAACGAAACGAGTATCGGGGAACGTTTATTGAAACGATCGTAAGAAAGAAGAAGAGGAATTTTATTCGTCGAAATAGCACTCTTCTCTTCTCTTCGCTTTCTCTTACTCTTTTCATACGCGTGGACATACGGGTCGGTAGAAAAGAGACTCGTATCTTTATTTATTCATCGTCCACGCGTATTTGGAAGTAGTACTTTAGCGTGGAAAGTAATCCAAGTGAAACGATAAGATGCGAACGAGTCGGTGATAGTATTCATCGAACTAATTTCCAGCGTCGTAAATGGCGATATTTTGTATCGCCGTTGGACTTTGGCAGGGTCCTCCATTCCGTACTTTTTTTTTCCCTTTTGCCTTCCTTCCGCGTTCTCTCGTTACGGAAAACTGAGCCGGGTTTAAGGCTGTATCCGCTAAAAGGTTTGCTCAATTATTCAAGGGTGACGTCAATTATTCAAGGGATGCCGGCGCGCTTGACAACTTTGCTCTCGCGTTGACTGTTCGGCATCGAAACGTTTGCTCGGAGAATGGGATGGTGGAACGCGGCTGTTTCGAAACAGGGAAGGGAAATAAATACGCGCGTATATAAGAGGGAAGAAAGGGAGGGATAGAAATTCTTCAATTTCTTTTCTTTTCTCTCTTTTTTATTTTTCTCGCGTAAATAAGCGCGCCGGCGTAATGATTTTGCGTATCGTCTCGTTGCCACGAAGCGGATAATAGATCGGAATAAGAAACTTGGATGAAATCCTCGTTTGAGAATGGAAAAGAGGGATAAGGAGAGAGGGAGAGCGTAGGGTTCGAACTTTGCCGGGGATCGGAGAAGGAGAGGAAAGACGTCCAGTCTCTCTCGATATATTCGTAGTCACGAGTTGACGGCGCGACAAATTGGCTGAGCGTGTTCGTGAAATGCCGGCTGTATTATGCGAAATCCACGGCAAAACTCGCTATGCGTTATAGAACTTTCAGCCTCTTTTTCTCTGTTTTTTCCCTTTCTTCTTCTTCTTCTTCTTCTTCTTCTTCTTCACCTCCTTTGCCACCTTCTCCTCCTCCTCCTCCCCCTTCTTCTTTGTCCTCGTTGTTAGCTAAGGTTTTCCCTCGAAAACGAGTTCTCGTCCCAGGGAAAAATATACGTCCCGGAATATCTTTTCCACCTGTTTGACAGACGGCGCGCGATAAAGCGGCGGCTACCCTCGCCTCGATTCGAATTCTGGTGGAATTCGGCCGTGGTAATTGGTCTCTGGTAACCATCCATCCATATATATATATATATATGAATATGTAAGTATATCGTGCTGCGACGAGACGATGGAAAATGGATCGCGATCCGGTAGCGACTCTCCTCCTCCTCCTCCTCCTCCTCCTCCTCTTCCTCCGTCCAGACCACGCGATCTTCGAAGCCGATGATATTCGATCCGTAATTTATCCGACCGACGATCAACCACTTCCTTTATCCGCGCACGCGACACGAGGCGCCTACGCGAGTCGCGGTCAACGCGATATCGCCGTATCGAAGGATTTTCCACCTTTCGATGTCCGCTTTAAATATATCGCCCCAACTTAGATTTCGCTCTCCAGTCGAAATTTTCACGACGCGCGTGCAATAACGAGCCCGTGTTTTACGACGCAACTCTCGCTTAGAAACGGCGGCCGTCCTCGGAGACAAAGAACGCTTTATCTCGGCCCCCGTAACGACACCGACGATGCCTCCAATAAACGCGATAAACGAAACTTGCTCGTCAATTCGTAGGTGTAATAATAGGTGGATTCGAGGATGGGACCTTGAGACAACTCTTCATTCGAATTTTATTCACTCTCTCAATTCTTTCCCATTTACTGGATCGAAGAGAATGGAAAGGAAGAATGGACGAAGGTCGGGCGAGGAAAGGAAGTTTGAAAGGAATAAAGATCGCGATCCGTCAAAAGTGGCTGCCATTTGTTCCCTCGCAGTTTTTCCTGATCTGGGCAGCGGATAAATATCGGAGGGAAAGATGGAAACTGCGATTCTAATTTATCGAGATTTTCTCCGCGCGAGTCGCATCATCCAGCCTCTCCTCTTCTCGTGGTCGTCGATCGATAACGCGTTATCGTTGGTTAAAAAATGCTAGGAAGCGAGAGCGAGATAACCCTTGGCAATTTTTCGTCGGATGGATATAACATTCGGCCGCCATTCGTTTCGCGGGGGAGCGAAATAAGAGATTTCGGGGGGGAAAGCGAGAAATGAAATGGAACGAAACGAAAGAATTTCGATAGTTAAACGCGCGTGGGTTATTTCGCGCCAGATCGAAACGGAAGGATCGAAAGAGTTTTGGGAAGAAATTGGGCCGCGCAAACTTTGCTCGCCCCTTTCCTTTATTTATTTTCTCTTCTGTTCGCTCGTCGACCGAATCTCTACGTTTCTCTCGCGTGATAATAATAAGGTCGCTAGTAGGTTTCTCGGCTACGTCTACGTCTGTAGGAACATACCTCTCCTTCCTCTTTACAGTCGCAGGTCAGCCTGCCGTGAGAATCGCAGGAGCAGGGAGGATAGTCGCATCTGTTGGTCGAATTGGTCAGGGCACCCTTGAACAATCCACTCCAGAAAAGTCCGAGGATAGCGCTTCCCAACACGAATCTCCTTGCTTCCATTTTTCTCGATCTATCCCCCCCTCCCTCTTGTCTCCTCTTCCTCTCGACGTCGGCTCGCCTCAAACCGAGTCGATATCAGCTGACTTTACGTCGAGTCGACGACCCGAATTCCCGCGTCCCGACATGCCCGCGTCCTGGATATCCCGCGACGAATGTGTTTCCTCGATCCCAGCTTCCGAAACGAAATCGAAGAACGCACTCAGAGTCCCGTGTCAGTTGATCTGACACGCCACGCGCCACTACGTGATTCTGTCTGTCATATTGCCACTTCGAGATCAACCGCTTCTCTCCGACCGAGCCGTTTCACCGCTCGTCATTCGAGACCACGATTCGACTACATCCGAGTCATCCTCGTCGTTATTTTCCTTCGTTCCACCGGAAACGTCCAATTACATCCATGACGACGTGCGACGTCGTTGACCATCACGACCTGTTTCCACGGATTTTCCTCACTTGGACGTTGTTCGAATTCCCTGCCGCTGTAAAACGATACAAAAATCGGTCAAACTCTTTCGTCTTCTCCTTCCCATTCCCCTCCTTCCTTCCCTCTACGTTCTACGATGCTTGTTTCCCTCGCAACGACAAATTAGATCGTACGAGTATTGCTTTTTTTCGTTCCGCTCTTTGCCCGACCTTCTCTTTCTGACGCGACAGAACAACAACGCTAACGTTCTATCGTTGCGACGGTGAATCACTAGGATAGAGGCGTACCGCGCGATAAAAGATACTCGTGATCCCTCTCTCTCTCTCTCTCTCTTTCTCAGCTTTTCTCTCTTTCTCGCTGTGTATCCTCGCATGATTAATTATGAACAGCGTTATCCGAGACTCTGTCGCCGACTCGTCCGCCAGCCACGAATCGTGGAATTTTCGAGACGGAAGAAACGCGAGGTACGCGAAATTTTGTGGAAAAGAAAAGAAAGAAGAGAGGAAAGGAAAGAAAAAGAGGCCGAGATCTTCGATGCTCGGTCGTGAGGAAACAAAAACGGGGAAGAGGGGAGGAGGGAGAAAACGTCTGAGAGAATTTAGCGACCTTTTCGAAAATTTAAATCCGTACCGTTGAAAAGGAAGTTTTATCAAATTCACCCGGGGTGATTTACATATGAAAACGGTTTATACGCGAGGCTATTCTTCCTCTTACGTGCGCTCGAAACGCGCAGCTGCGACGCAAGTTGGCCGCTGGCGGGTTTTCTTGTTGCAAAAGCACGCGACACGCGTGCACCGAGCTGACACACGCTCGATACACATGCCGTTCCAAGTTAAACACTTTGCCCCTCGGGAACGGGGAACGCGATTACACAGTCGCCGTGCATTCTCTTTCTCTCTCTCTCTCTCTCGATCGCTCGACTAAATCTCGAAGCACAGAACCTTTTCGTCCCGAAATATTTCCGTTCGAAATAATGATCGTAGTAGCATCGCGTAATTGCTATCGTTCCAGCGTTGCGCAATCGCGTGGATCAAACAGTCGTGACACCGAGACACGCCGGTATCTCAGGAATATCGGCTTGTTTATCGACCTACGTATCACGCGGAATCCACTTTCGAGAAGGGGAGGGAGGTGGAGGGAGTCGTTTAAGTATTCTCACTCGTTATCGCGGTGAAACTTTTTTTTTCACTCGATGTAACCTGAATTCCATTTGCTCGACCGAGAAACAGAGAAACAAAGAGAGAGAGAGAGGAGATCGTGATACGTTATGGCTTTTTAGTTTCGTTCGAAGAAATTACGTTATTATCCGAAACGAAAGTTTTTAAGATAATGCGTGATTTTACGGAGGATATTGGAGGGAATTGGATACACTCGCGCGAAACGTAATCCCGCCGGTGATAATCGAGTATTTGTTTAACATTTTAACACGAATTATTATACATCGATTTAAAAAATCTTAATTGAACATATACGCGTCGATGTTTCGCTTATAAGAAACCGTGAACCGTTTAATAATTTCATTTTGTCATTTAATCGCTGCTCCTTTGTCGCCTCTTAAATTTACGTTTCGATCCCCTTCGAATACGATAGGAATCGGTATTTAAACAATTTTCCGGTGACGGACGACGAGTTTGTCGAAACGAGGGAAGAGATTGCAACGGGATTATCGAGGCGCATCGCTCGTGTTTCCTTTCCGTTACCACGTTTTCTCGGATGGGACGTCCGTTCCCTTAGAAAACCGTATAATTTCGCGCCACGTGTCTTTTCCACCGCGCGTCCTTCCATCACCAAAAAAAGAAATCGCTTTGCGAAGGGGTAGTAATTTGGCGCGAAGAAAGAACGCGGAGACGCAGCCGGCGATTTTAATGAATTAACTTTCCATTGGGCGGGCTGGAGTACAAAGCGGAGTACGAGAGGAAAGAGCGCATCAATGGCCGTGAAAAGAGTGGCGCGAATGAAAGGCGAGTCCGATTCGAAAAGGAGGAAGAATTTTTCCGCTCTCTTTCTCTTCCGTCTTCCGTTCCATGGCCACGCCGATATGGAAAAAAACGACTTGTTGATTAATTTAACGAGCACGGCTCGCGAATCAAAAGGGTTTTAACGCGTCATTACGCGCTCGGACGCGATCTTCGTTAATCTCGTCCTCGTCGCTGGCGATAAACGTAATTATGTTTACGCGCGGGGAGGGACGATAAGAGCGTTTAAAAGCCCCCCTTTGGAGGAAAGCATTTTTTTTTATCGATTCACGAATCCGTCGTTCACGTTCAATTTTCGGAGCGGATAGGAACTAATTATCGCAGATTCTTTCACGAACGTTTGGGGAAAGGGATGGAATTGGATAATCCACGCTTCTTACTTCCCGACCGTTCGAAGGTTTACCACTCGGGTAAAAACGCGGAACGATCGTGTAGAACCGGTAACGAGCGGCGGCGCAACCGGTTTTCCCTTCGAATCGATACGCTTCTTTGTGCATCGTATTTCCGCTCGGAATTCCGATTTTTCCCGAGTCGGCGAACGCGATCGAGCGTGAGCGATTAATTGTCCACCGGCACACGCGCTCACACACGCACTCGCACACATTGGACACAGTCGGAATAACGACGAGTGTACGAACGACGTATGCGCGCGTGGAGAGAGAGTGACACGGAAAACGTAGCGAGGGGGAGGAGGGGACGTACGTAACGAGAAAAGCGAGACGAAGGAAAGAGAGAATGGACGGACGAATCGATGCTCGTGGCGATGACGGTCCAGCGTAGAGAGAAAATTGGCATGCGGAAGAATGTTGGACGCGGCCGATTTCAACGATTAAACGCAACGCTCCGGCTGATGTTACTTGTATATTCTTCTCGTTTCCAGGTTATTCGGCCAAACTCGTAGTAGCTAGTAGCTAGTATCCTAGATCTCCACGCGACAATCGCCAGACGCACGAGTAAATCGCTTCCTGTTACGTGAGTCTTCCCACCGCTCGAGCCGCGAGCGAGTACACGCGACGACCGCCCACGCGATGCCCGCCATCCGTCTATTTCGAAAATTAGGAATACGAGGTAGTGGACGCGAGCTTGTCCATCTCTTATTGGGAGGCGCGTCGCGATGATTTCCAATACCCGGGCACCGATAAACGAGAGAAAAAGAAGAAGCGAGAAGCTCGTTGGTTCGAGGGTTCGAGGGTTCGAGGTCTTCCTTGAAGGGATTAAGATCGGATATCTGGAAGGTCAAAGTCTGCCCGTTACCCGAGCGAGACAACGGGTAATCCCGCAATCACGGCCGAGCTTCTCTCGTTCCTTCGAGATATACGATCGAACAGGTTCGATTAATCGTTCGGACCGGGGACGGATGCTCGCGTTACCCCTTATTCGGGGATATCGGCGGGGTTGCCATTCCGTCGTTTCCATCGGACGGAGGAAATTGTCCACCGATTGATTCGTTATTTCGATATCATTCGCGAACGTTGCTCTTCTATATATCCGATAAATAGCGCGATTGTTATCGCTCCTATCACTCACTCGTTTCAATCGTTTATTTTCGATTATTCGCGAACGCGTTGTCTCGCGAAGAACAAATTTTCCATTAAAAGGGACGAATTTATCAAGAGAGATAAGATATAAAAATGAGGAAGAATAAAAGAGAGGAGAGGGAACGATCGTTATTTTTATCCACGCGTTGCGACCGAACCCGAAGAGAAATTATGCGCTTACGCAAATCGTTACGCGCGATAAAGCGCGTTGCATCGGGCTAAGTCAATTTACCGCGCGAATACGCTCCGCTCGGTCAACCGAGGTGCGCGCCACCAGTTTTTTCGAAAAATGGGAAAAGAAAAAGCAAGGAGAGAAAAAAATTTCTTTTTTCGGGAAACATCTCGTCGAAAGTCGATACGCGCGCGTAAAGTCAGCGTTCGATAACGCGAAACCGTAAACAGTATTGTACAGCTGCAGCTGCGAGAAGAAAGAAAGAAAAAATATCTCCATGAATCGACAGCTGCGCGCCGCTCGACGCGTCTGGTGTGAACAATTACGATACGTCGTAATTATCTCTATTTGGAGCTGCCAATGTCATCGAGTCGTTCCTCGTCCCAAGTCCACCAAGTCCAAGAACGCGATCTAGATTTGAAACGACGATCGAAGATGAAAATCGCGACGAGAAGATGATCCGAACGAAATCGAATCGAATCGAATTCCCCTTTAAGAACGGACGTTTCATCGAAGACGATACGCGTACAACTGACACGCGCGCGCCCACACGCAAACTACGTGCCACGTGGGAAACGATGCGTTACCATCGCTCGATCCGCGCGATTCCAACGATCGGGCATATTTTCGCGACCTCTCGTCTTTGGTCGTGGACGAGATAACGCGACTCGCTTTGACCGAGTTCGCTTCTACGTGGTTCTATACCGGACAGTCACACCCACTGTTTGCATCAGCCGCGGAAAAATCCATCGCGAGATTTCGCGACGCGATCTTTTCTAACGCGTCATCGTCGTTTGCAGTCGATCGTTGTTGTCAGTCACGGGGCACAGTTATGCAATCATCTTTCGAGGATGTTCCGCGCGGCCTGTGAACGGATTGTCGCCGATGGAAGGTCGTGCGTCGTTCCATTCCCGAAGATCGAGAGAAGAGGAGGAACGAGTTGCGCGCGATCCACGCCTCCGTAACCTTTTACATCGCCGCGATCTTCGCTCCAGTGAACTTTTCACTGGAACTACCGACGAGCGTATTCTCGCGTCTTAGGTTATCGCACTTTCTCGAACGAAACAGATTTTTCCTTCTTCCTTTATTTTTCTTTCTTCGTTTCGTTTCTCCTTTTTTTTTTATCCTCGATCCACGATCAAAGAACGCGAAGGAAGGAACGCACTTTGTTCTCTCGCGATTAATCGCGTAGAACGATTGAAGAGAGGGGAGGGGTGGGGAGAAAGAGCGAGACGTTTCGATGCTACGTAATAAAGATGATACGCGTACGCGTCTTTACCTCGGTATCTCGGGACACGATACACCCGTGACGCGACGCATACGACGCGCGAACAGCAACTGGCCGCCTTTCGAATTCGCGGCTGGTTTGCACCTCGACGACGGTTATCGCGCGACACGAGTCCCCCCCTCTTCTCTCGCATCTCCCCACCACCGCTCGTGCTTCAACCTCCCCCCTCTTCCTCCTCTCTCCCTCCCCTCCCTCCCTCCCTCCCTCCTCACCCAGTGCACGCTTCTCTCGGGCTTGTCTTGCGGTGCCGCATGGGAAATGCCGTATCCCCACCAAAACGAGTAAGCTGCCCTCCCTCGCGTGCTTTTCAGTCGGTCTTTTGCCACCTTGAGGTGTGCGTTGTTACTCGTTCTCGTCTTCGCTCTCGGTGTTTCCCCTTCGGGAGTACGGGAGGAAAGAGAAAAAGAGAAGAAGAAGAGAGGATAAAAAGTTTGGTCGAGCAACAAACTTATATTTGTCCGGTACACCGTTATCCGGTAACCCGTTCTTCCTCCGTTCTTTCTTCCCTTCCCCCCTCGACTTCATTTTTCGCGCGTATCGAATCGATTCGCCCTTGCACCTTTAAGTTATTGCGAACCACTCGAGGCAGTCGGTTCGACTTCCTTCCCTTCTCTTCCCTCTCTTTTCCACCGTGTCGCGTGTTCGTACGAAATATTTGCACGTGAACGTAGGTCACGTATCACGACCCATACCGACCATGTTTCGCGGCAATCCCTCGACGGA
>NW_006263721.1:607358-613891 GCF_000469605.1 Apis dorsata | reverse complement strand
CCCCCCCCCGTTATCTTATCCCCGTATCGATCGAATCTTCGTCGTTTACTTCCTTTCTTCGTGTCTCCCCTTTTTCCGTGTCGCACACCCAATTCCTTATCGGTTGCGCACGATAAAGCGCCACGGACAAGACCGAGCGAATCATTCGTAGTCACGAGTGTTATTTCCACCGATTATTTCAATCTCGACTCTCGGTTTTTTCATCGTTCCCATTTAAGAATATCGAGCGTTCGTATCGCGTTGCTCGCAGACAAATTGCTTAAACTCAATAAAGGATAAAAGATTGTTCGGGCTTGGCGGTAATCGACCACGTGTCCTTGAATAATAAAATCGGAATTTACGTTCGATATCGATTTTGGAACATTTAGAAATCTCGCGTTTATAAGTTTTAAATCGGGAAGAAACTGTGTAGCATCGAACGTGAGGAAATATCTTTCAAGAGGTTACAATCGTCGTTTTAAATATACATTGCGATTCGAACGAGTTTCTTGCGAGTTTCAAGAGACAGAGACACGTTGTTTCGTTTAATTAGTAAGAAACGAAGCGATTGAATTAGAATCTTCATCACGAGAGATCTAAATAGTCGGAGCGATCATCTATCGAGGCTAATTGAATTGACACTCGGTCTACGATTATTCGTAATTTCTTTTACGCGTATAGAATCGAAGGATAATCTTCCTCTTAAAAAAGTTACGTTTTCTCTACGCGTTATTATTTTATTCGCAGAGAAATTTCGATATAATGTTGAAAAATCATTCTCCTCGTATTCGAATCCGCTTTTCCATCAAATAGGATCGCTATGTTTATCATTTCAGAATTGCTTCCGATCTTTCGTTTTAAATCGGTCTTCGGGAATTGCCTCGAGAAGAGAATCGGAAAAAAAATTTTTTCGGCCGACTTTTTTTCGCTATTTCAGCATTCGTTTCGTTCGATTACTCGACAGATTTTGATCTTTTCCTCGTTAATTAGCCAGTGATTAATCGCGATGAGCGGGCAGTGGATAAAAAAACGTGTGAAATGGCCAAGATGATCGTTCATCCTTCCGTTTTTTCAATCCTTTCAATTCGAGCAATCATTTTTTCCTCTCTCCCTGCCACGTTTCTCCTCTTCTCGCCGTGATTTATCGTCCCATTATTATAGCCAGCGTGTTACGCGTCTTTATTTTCATAGAGGAGTTTCGAAACTACGATTAATCTCTCTCGGGGAGGAATATGGGGAGGAAAGGGAGGTGTTTTTGCGCGGCGAGGATCATCCGAGAATTCGATTCTAATTAAACCGCATTTCGGCGCGCACAGCTGGCCGATTCAAGTTTCGTCTCGTCTCGTCCTCTCACAGGGGAGGGGAATTTCCGTCGCGAATTGGGCGCGTGCACGTCGCGCGTCACTCTTGCTTGAAAAATCTCGCAGGCTGGCGCGAACAATTTCCACGATATTTCCCGTCCCGAGCTTTCCGTCCGCCGCATCCGTTTGATCTGCGCCTCCGCCCTATCGCCTCCTCCTTTCCCTCCTCTAACGCGTATAAACTCGCGCCTTTTATCATCACTGTCGGGACGTCAGGGATGATATGCGGCCCTTACGCAACTCCGCCGGAATCCAGACAGCCGGCGCACAACCAGCCGTACGATTCTTCTTCGCGTTCGTGGAATCATTTATGCGACGATTTATAAACGTTATACGACGTCCCTCCCCCTTACGACCAACGGAATCACGAATCGTGAAAATGCAAATTCAACATCGATTCCCGACCGATTTCCACAATATATATTCACCCCTTTCGATCTCTTCCTTCCTTTCTCTATCGCGCCCCCGCTCTCTCTCTCTCTCTCTCTCCTTCCCTTCACCGCCATTATTCCCCATCATCATCGTCCTTTCCCCACACGTTCCTCTTCTCGAAAACGCGTCGCGCATACCAGCGGGGACCTGGCATGATCGCGGTTCAAATCTCACGCGAATGATCGCGCCGTAATTTTTCACCTCCGAGTCACCCGAGGGACCTCCGTCGCCGCCCCCGACTCTCTCTTCCGCCGATAAGACCGCTGCCTTTCGATGATCGATTCGTCGAGACGCGATTCTCCTCCGTTTGTCCGCGACACGTTCGTTCCCTTCCCCTCGCCCCGTTTCCTCGGCGAAAATATCGGAAGGGGGCGAAAATTAATCGCGCGTCCATGGCCATTTCCGATTTCCGAGTCCAACGATCGATCCACGGCCGTGAGAAATTGAACTGATTCCATCGGTAATTATTTCCATCGTCCCTCCCCATCGTCGGTCCCTTCAATCCTGCCCGACTCGGCCACCGTCCACGCGAAATTGTTAATTACGGCGATTAATTAGACGTTGGCGGATAAAAGTAGCCCATTTCCATCGGGCGCGTAATTCGAAATCGACGATCGGTCCTCTACGCGTTCCTCGTCATTCGAGTATCCGTCTATGGAAACATCTTTGCAACATTTTACAGTTCCATATACGTTATATACGTGTCCCGATCTCGAGTAAATTATCTCATCCGCGTTGCAAAGCGTACGTGTGCGCGTTACGCAATCTCCGTTTCCTTGCGATCTACTCGGCCTAGTTCCGCCACTTTGAAAACGAGCTCTCGCGTTTTCCACGATAACTCGGCCCGAGTGATTAATTCCGCGTCACGTTCGCTCGTTAAATCATAGTCCGCGGCGGTCCGATCAACAAGTGTTACTTCGCGGCGGGGAAAAAAGCCTCTCTCTCTTTCTCTCTCTCTCTCTCTTGTCCGCGCTCGCCAATCATTCGACGAATGCCGCGAGATCGCTAACGCTCCTAGGAACGCGAATCGCGCGACGGATATCCCATCGATCGCAATGCTACTCTTTTCCACCGCGAAGGAGAATCGAACCTTATTCTCTTCTTCTTTTCTTTCTTGCTTTTCGAACGCGATGTCGCCGAGTTTGGCGGACCGACGGTGGTCCGCGTTGATCCGAAAGGGCGCCAGCCGACTGGCGGCGTCTCGGCTACCTCCCACCACTACGCTCCGTCCGAGTACGATAACCCCATCGGCAGATGTTCCCCGAGATATCGCCAACCTATCGTCCTCCGCGAGTTCCCTTATTTTCCACCTTTTCTCCGACCATCCATTTCTTTCCTTCGATCCTATTCTTCCCCTCCTTTTCGTCGGCGAAAAGGAAGGAGAGAGAGAATCTTTATCCTCCATTATCCTCGATAATATTTCGAACGTGTTTTGTTTCCAAACGTCGATCCTACGTGTTATTATTATTATTATTATTATTATCGGAGCCGGGAGAAAATCATTACGCGTCTCGGATCGGGAAAATTTTTAATCGCGCTTTCTGGGTCACGATCCACTTATTCAGCGTTATTCGCGCGGCGCGATTTTTTAATGATTCGCGACTTCAAAGCGACTTCTTTGGAAAGAAAGAAAGAAAGAAAGGAAAAAAAAAGAGGGGAAAAAATTGTAGCGCTCCCTTTCTTTTCGGCGGTGGGGGGGGGAAACGGCAGAGGGCGAGGGAAGGGTGAAAATATGATGGGTTCGATAAACGGGAGGAGGCGTTGGTGGTTGGCGATTTCAAAAGATGTACTCGGCGCGCGCACGTAAAAGGGAATAGCTCGGGCAGATCCTTTCCTCTGTTAAACACCGTTCGTGAACGGAATACCCGACCCACTGCCCGAGGACGTATTTCGCGGCTTGTCTCCTCGANCCCGCCATAAATTTACCGCTAAATAGGAAAACACCGTTTCGCGCCATCTCGATCGGTCGCCGTTACGTTCCCGTTACGCATCGAAACCTGTCGAAACGAAAGGAGTAGGTTCATATATATATATATACTCTTCCAGATATACTCTTCCAGATATCTCTCCACTCGCTCTCGAATTTGAAAAATCGCCCGATCTCGATCACGCCGACGCATTTTCGATACGTAGGAAGCGCGCGGCCTTGAACGGTCGATCGAGACTTTGAGCAGACTTCGGCAGCTAAGGTCATGTACAAACTATCCTCCACCTATCTCGCAAAGTGTATCACCCCGACGAGAGTTTTGCTTCATCCTAGTTACGAATTCATCGCGAGTCGACGTGCCCCTCTCTACTCCGCTCTACTACTATTTCGCGTCGAGACAACACGGCATTATCGCGCCGACCATTTCTCCCGTCGTCGTGACAAATCTCGTCCAATCGAATTTTTCCTTTTCTTTTTGTCCCGAACACGTTTGAAGAAAGCAGGATCATTTAATCGGAAACGGGGTTTCGAAATGAATAAACGGTCTGTGGATCCAGCTGGACAAAGATAAATTAGACGAAATTGCGGGAGACAAAGATTCCGAGGTATAGACACGGGTGAAAGGAGGGTGGGACGGAAGGGATCGGACAACCGCAACGGCGAAACCCGAAATTCCGAAAACAGAAATTCATGGGTCGGCAATAGCGACGGGGCCATAAACGTAACGTTTCGAAACGCCAGCAGCTATATTATATATGTTTCTCTCGCCGGAAGTTATAATTGTTTGCGAGTTTCCCCGCGATTCCCTCGGGAGAAGCAACGTTGAGTCTCCCGTCACCACCTTGTTTTCCACCCACTTTGTTCCCGATACCGCCACGTTTTTCCTAGTCTCGCGCGTTGACAGCTACCCATCACGCGTTTTAGACGGAATCGAATCAAAATCCGGACGAAATATCCTAAGCCTGAAAGATTACGAAACGTAAATGTTTTTCGGTTCGAGAAAGGGATTGCGTTGGAATACAGCTGGCCGAAATTTGCGTACGAAAGCTCAGCTGTACGAAATTCCACGACTCTCGAGCGTGACCTGGTTTTGGTCTCCGCCCTCTCACCTGCCACCATATTTCGCGATTCTTGCGCGAATTTCGCCACTTTGGACATCTACGAAGTTTCGCGTCTTCGAAGCTGTCCGATGTCGCCTCTCGCTACGAGATCTCGCTCGTAATTGCTCGCTGCATCTTACCAAAACGGTTCTAGTTTCGCTTCGGTATTATTAAACTATGTTCCAAAACTATGTTCCTGCGCGCGGTTCTACGAATTCGAGACACTCGCCAGTTTAGGATCATTGCGTATGAATCTTGTTTCGTTCTTTTCCACGACCGAGTCCAAGTTTTCTGCGTTACTCGAATTTATTAGAAATTTATATAGCATTCATCGATCGATCATCGTTTCAATCGCGTTCGAGGATCGTGGAAATTGGCTCGAACGATAACTATTTCGATATAATTGTCTCTCTCTCTTTCCTACGCATTTTCCTAACTTTTCTCCACGCTAATTAAATCACGTTTTCGCTCGAGTATTTCTATAATTCGTATTTAAACAGTTCCCTCTGTTCGATCATTATTTTCAACTTTGATGTTCCCGATGCGCGGGGCGAGGATGAAACGTGCCAACTTTCCTCGAATCGCGCGCAACGCTTTTCAAAGTGTGGATCGATTTAACGTTGCCTGTTAATCGACCGTTAAAAATGGCCATTCGCTCAAAAGCGAAGGAGGGAGGAAGGATAAAGAACGCGTTCTCGTATTCGGATATAAATGTTTTTCATCGATATCGGAACGTGTGACGTGCTTTCATAACCGCGCGTTCATTGCGCGTTACAACGTCGCCGTTTAGATTTTTTTCTTTTTTTTTTTACCCGCGCCTCGAAAGCGTTACTTCCCCCTCCCTCCTTTTTTTTCTCGAATTTATCGCCGCGATCCCGCGAGGTATGCGGCGATGTTACGCGAGCACGGCACGTTCGCTCGGCGAGGATACGCTGGCGTGCTCGTAAGTGGCTCGACGACCCCTCTCCTCCACCCCCTTTTCTCTTTCTAATGGGCCGTGTTACGGAAGGTGGAGGGAGAAAACGTGACCCGTAAAAAATGTGTGCCGCGTATTAGTTGTTTAACGAGCCGCGCGCATGTCGAGTTACACACGACGGTCGAAGAATAGCGAGCGAAACGAGGAATGGCGCCCCGCTCGTCACGAACAATGAAAACGCGGCGTCCGCGACGAAACGGAAAAAAGTGGGAAATTCAACCGTTTCGAATCGGTTTAAAATCGCTCTTTCTCTTAACCCTTCCTCCTCGCATCTCTCTCTCTTTCCTTTATCTCCGTTTCGAAATTCTCAGCCGCGATCGCGATGGATCGAACGAAAGCTGCGTTGGTAAAAGTGGCGTGGCGGTTGAACGGATGGAGGGATTTTTTCCCTTTTACGTTGCTTGGACCCTTTCGCCGAATCGAAATGGTAGGAGAGCGGAAGCAATGATTCCGAGGTGGAGNATTAAAACTCGGAAAGTCTCGCCTCAGACCAGCCGCTCCTTTCGCCTTTCGCCCTTCGCGGGAAATGGACGAAGCGACGGGGATTCACCGTTAACGGTGAATTCTTTCCTCCCCTAGTCTCTAATGATCTACGGATATACTTCTATTCCCTCGTTCGCTTCGAAAGTTTGGAAAGTTGTCCGGAAAGTTGTTCGTCCGTTGTTGTTCCGCTCGTCTTTCTCGCTTTTTCCATTTTTCTCGCTTCGAGCACGAATCTTTGTCCCGTGGACCGGACCAACGTTTGATGTTTCGACGCG
>NW_006263721.1:603494-607318 GCF_000469605.1 Apis dorsata | reverse complement strand
AAAAAAGGAAAAAGAAAAAAAGGAAAAAAAAGAAGGAGGGAGAAAAAGGAAAAATGCAAAATAAAAGTGAAAGAGAGGAAAAAAATCGGCGACACGAGCGGGGAAGAGAGAAAAGTAGTAAGGCAGAAAGTTGGGTGGGGGATGGGGGGTGCGAGAGCGAGTGTCGGGCCGGAGCTTTTAAAAAAACCGAACACACCGGCAGTGTCGAGCGCTGAAAGGATGGATACGACTCTTTGAAGCTCGATATCCGCGCTCACACCCGCGCGACATTTCCAACGCCCCCTCCCTCCTACTCGAAAACTATCCGACAAACTGGCGGATCGTCGATGAAGTTGCAACTCGCGAGTCGCGATTCCAATTTTCCCAAGTTGACGTTCGAAAAAGGGGAGGAAACGAGGAAGGGGGATTTATCCGAGGGATAAAGAGTTGATCGCCGATTACGCGTTGTTGCGTTTCTTTTTTTTTTTTTTTTTCCAATCGAAACTCGTTAGCCTCGTATAAAACGAAAACGAAAATTCGTTTCAATTCGAGGAAATCGTCCTTTCGTTTCGCGATACCTCTCTCCGTTTCCTGGATAGATACTTAATTTTTCGTGATTCCGCGATCAATCGTAGCGTTTTCGACCCGTCTGGTAAATCTGGGGACGCGGCTCGAAATCGCGGATTCGGGACCCGCGAAAATTTCCTCCGACGGAGGAAATATTCGGCTTCGACGCGACTTACCGCGAAATGGCGGGGAATAGTTGAGAATGGAGGGGGGAGGAGGCTGGTGTAAAAATCGAGTGGCTCGGCGCGCTCCCCTAGGGAGCGAGAACTCGCGTAAAAAGGAGAGGATTTCCAATATCGCGTCGCTCAGCCATCTTTTGGATCGGCGTTAATGGTCTCTTCCGTTCCCTTCCCGTCATCCTTCCGTCATCCCTCAACCATCCCGTTGGATTCCCAGATTTTTTCTTTTTTTTATTATTTTTTTTTTATTTTTTTTTTATTACACACCCATCTCCTCCTTTCCCTTTTATCCTTGGAACGCGCGCTCGCGCGATTCGTTTCCCGTCAATCCGAGTCGAAAGCGAGTCGGGACAAATTATAATAGCGTCGTCGACGTCTCTACGACGTCGATAACGACATCAGAGGGGGGGGGGAGGGGGAGGGTATCGGTCGAGAATATAGAAATTCTCTAACGAATAACGCGGGCCGATTGTGCCACGACCGTTACCCTCTCGCCTTCGACGACGAGTTTTATCCGTCCTTTCGAACGCTACTTTCCGCCCTCGGCGAGAAGAAAAAAAGAACGAAGGTTTTTTACGATCCACCGGCAAATAGAGAGAATCCTCTTTCCCTCTCTCCCCCCTTTCTCTTCCCCCTTATCCCTTCCCCTTAATTTCGTATTTCGCCATCCACCTCGCTTATCTCCCGTCTTATTTTCCGCGAGAAAACATCGTTTCTCGGTTTTCCCGCGACCGACCGATTATATCGGCTCGTTCCTTCCCTTTTTTTTTTTTTTCTTCTTCTTCTTTTTCTCCTTTTTTGGGAGACATATTCACGGATTTATCCGCGTAAATACGTTTAAATAATGCGAGGCCAAACAAAACACGGCCGCGATAATTAAATGCCGGCGCCCGTTCGCGCGTTACGAGACAACGTTTTAATCGGCTTTAAAATTGTCGATGAATCTCGCTTCCACTTCTTTTCTTCTGTGTACGCGCGCGCGCGCGCATGAATTTCAGTAGCGCGGCGCGTAGCTGTCCAATTTACGAGCGACACGAGGGACTTTGGATTTCGATTCGGATAAAAACTTAATCATGCACGCGCAACGAGTATCGATCGAAACCGGGGGGGTTAATAAATCGAGACACCGATTATTCCGCGTACAACCTGCCATCGTATTTCAACCGCGCCGAGACTTTACGACGAATTTTTTTCTTTCTTTCTTTCTTTCTTTTTTTTTTGTCTCTTCAGCCATCTCCTGTTTTCTCTTCCCTAATATCCAACACGCGGCGAACGCGAATAATTATTTTACGACCGTTGTTCGCTTTATCCGGAAAACGAGACCGGGTGTCGTTTAAATTCCGCCGTAAGACGTTGGAAACGAAGAATTATATCCGTCCACTCCTCTAAATGGAATTTATTCGCGTAACGACGCTGAAACGTGTCTGTATCTCTTTTCGTCTATCCACGCGTCGGCCGCTTTTCATTTTTCTTTTCTTTTTTCGTACCCAACCTTCGTATTTACACAGGCGAAATCTAGGAATTTAACGTCGATAACGCGATTCCTTGATATTTCGTTGGATCTAAAATCGTTTCAACGATTTCTCTCGATCACGATCGAGAAAATGGGAATGAAATGAAATACGCGAAACGTATCTTGCTGATTCGCAAACGGACGACTTCCGTTTTACAATTAAGGTCGGCCAATTTCGGCGCCCTATACTTTATCGAAGTGCGAGTAGGTCGGTATCCGGTTACTACTACGATATATCGTACGTTGGATAGCGATAATTTTGACATGGGCTATCATTTCGCGATCGTTCGCACAGAGTTGGAGCGGTTCCCTTACCGCGATAGAGGGTTTCGAGGTAACAATTGAAGCGGCGTTCGCCTATTTTATAGCCGTGCGTGATACTCGGCCGACGTTCCGCGAAGGATGAATCGAAGACAAATCGGACAAAAGGGGACTGATATTCCAAAGTACTCGTCGTTTAAACAACTTGCTTCCTTGCAAAAGTTTAAGAAAAAATTTATTACAGAACGATCAACGTATGGTTAAATTTACTATATTACTACATAGAATAACCGAATCAACGATCATTCATTTTAGTGTACGAAAACGCGGCGCGTTTAACGAAGATTCTATCGTTCGACGATTATCGATTCCGAACGTATCGCTCTTTGCGCCTCGATGCTCTCTTTACATTTTCGCGAATGGAGATTTTTAAATAGCTCGGTTTCATTCGCGACTGTAAAAGCGAGTCGCTACTTTTATTTCTTTTTTCTTTTTTTTGCTATTAGAGACTAACGCCGACGCGTCCTCTATTTGGTCTTTTTATCGCTGGAAATATCTCACGGAAAAATCCTTGTTTCCATCCGAGATCGGCGTACGCGAGACGATAAATATTAGCAGAACATCTATTATTCTCGCGTGGTGAGAAAGGATTTATCGGTGGCATCGTTCCTCCATCTTTCGCCAGACACGCACTCGTTTCCCGCTTTCAATCGTTCCATCCGGATCTTTGATTTTTCGCCGCGGCCAGCGTTTTAAAATATCGAAATCTAAATCTCTCGCGTCGAGTGGCGGAACCGTATCGAAAACGTTACGTTCCCACGATCCAGGATACGATAATAAACATCGTTCGTTGTGCACCACCATTAATGGAAGATGATACCGTAATTCTTCTTGAAAAGCTCAGGTGGTTTATAAAAATTGGAAAAATGCTCGTGATTCGCATCGAGCCTTCCCTTCGCATGGACGCGCGGCCGTTTGTAATCGGTGGATAGGTGGAACGGGTAGGCATCGGTTGCTACGAAAGAGGAAGGTGGACGACGGGCATCGATCGAGTCGCATGGAAAACAGGGGAATTATGCACCGCGGATGCAAAGTGCATAGGGACGATACCCTCCTCCCAATACACGGGATCGCATTCTCCTTGATCCCGACGGGTTCGTACGCATCAAAGTGCAGAAAGTGGCGACGAGTTAACGTCTCGCGAGACGACGACGACGTCTTCCCTTTTTGTCTCTATTATTCAAGCGATGCTTGAGTCGCAACGAGAGCTCTCCTTTCCTTTTTCGCAACGAAATTCTTCCCTACGCGAAACGTACGTCTCCCCT
>NW_006263721.1:596754-603187 GCF_000469605.1 Apis dorsata | reverse complement strand
TTTCCCCTTAACGCGAAGGGACGCCCTTCTCGAGATTTCGTTGGAAGTTCCGTTGGCGGGCCGATAACGTATCGCTTGGGCGGAGGATCACGGAGGATGGTTGGCGGACGATAAATCGTGGAAGGGGAGGGGGAAGAATTTGTAAACGCAAGTTCGGTCGGTCGCGTTTCGTTTCGTAAACGCGGGCGGAAGAAAGGTTGGCCGAGCTGGAAATTACGGCTAGAATTACGCCCCTCCTCCTTACGTACGAGATTAATCGGTGATCATCTCCCATCCAACGTTGGATAGCGCGTTCCCGTGTTTTCGTCCGAGCAGCTCGGTTGATTACACGCGAGCCTCGATAATAGATCACCTGCTGCCCCGTTCACGCTAACGCTCGGATAATATCCTCCTCCTCGATGCTACGCTACGCTACGTCGACAGAGACCCCCCGTTTCGGGCCGCGTGCCCCGATTCCGTCACCGTCCGCTCCGAATTTTCCTCCTCCCTATATACGAACGAAATTAATCTTATTTCACTTTTTTTTTTCTCTCTCTAAAGTAACGAGAAAAATTTCCAAAAAGTTGCAACGAACAAAGGTATCGATAAGCAGAAGAAATTATTTTTTTCTCTCGTTTCGCTAGTAATCATTCTCCGTGATCCTCCGCCCAAGCGATACGTCATCGGTCCTCCAACGAATTTCCAACGAAATCTTGAGAAGAGGAAGACGAGCATTCCTTCGTTAAGAGATTGGCGAAAAAGAGGAGAGACGTATACGTTTCGCGTCGAGAATAGTAATAAAAAAAAAATCAAACGTCTCGAGCGTCGATAGATCGGTGGAGAGATACGATACCAGTTCGGAGTACACCCTCGAGTACCGGAGGTAGAAGATACGAGGTGATTCTGTCGGCCAGCGCTAGTTGACTCTCCGTGAACACGCGATGTGATCCACGCGATGCGTATCGTAATTATACGGGGACAGCTTTGTCCTTGCCCTGTTCGATCCTCGTCCCCGTCCTCCCTTCGACGAGGAATCCTTTCAACGGGCGCGTATAGTCATCGAAGCGCCGGTCGGCTGTTTGCACGGTGCAAAATCGTTGGACGATCGATGATCGTAGCTCGTGTTGTACGAGACCTAGTAGAGATTCGTTATCGAACGTCGTTTTCCAAGATCGTGTACAAAGAAATTGCGTATAACCGGTTGAATTCGGTCGAATAGGAAAAGGTATTTTTCTTTTTTTTTTAAACCTTTTAAATGCGCACAAAGTCAACGTTTCTCGTTATAAATCGGAGCAAAGGAAAACGGTTTCGAAGGAGTTTGCTTTTGATTGGACGCGGGTATAGAAAAATGCGATAACGAGTTCTTCTTAGCGCAACTTGCATACGTAAATACGGCGAAGAGAGACGTTGAACGGTAATTAACGTAATCGTTGGTTGGAAACTACCGTATACGCTTGCTATTGTTTTACGAACGTTTCACGATCGATAAAATTTGCAGGCAGATCGCGAAAAATTAATGGAAACGATCGGCGATGGATCGATCGAAAAGCGTTGGAATTCGAAGAATTCGGGAAATGGAAGAACGGTCGAAATGGAATGGACAGATCGCGTTTTCTGCGGTAAATTACGAGAGATCGAGGGAAGCGCAACTCGTCCACGCTCGTTTCTTCCCCCTTTAACGCTACTTCCGTTTCGTAACCTTGTTGAAACCGAGCGCCGCCCACGCCGATTCATCCGTCCGCCCCCCTTGTCGTTTGCCGACGTAACTAGTTCATTATCCGACGCGAGGTTAATTCGCGAGCAGGGAAACGAGGGGGCGTCGTTTTATCCACGTATTTATTCGGCCGAGGTTGGAAAAATATTTCTCGAGTATCGGTGCGGAGACGAGGAAAGGATGGAGCGAAGGCGAAAAACCCCCTCTTCGTTACTCTTTCGCAAACTCGTTCGTAAACTTTGTTCGTTAAGCCAATAAAATTCCCTATCCGATCCTCGCCGCTAGACGCAACGTCGACTTCAAAGCGGTTTTCGAAAAGCGGTTCCCTCTTTCTTTCGAAACGGAGCTATATCAACGCGACCAGATTCCAGAGTGGCGAGACGAGCCTCTGGAATTAAAAGTAATAAACCCGTGCGTTCAATTTGCGTTTCGTTTCATCGTCGCGGCCCTTCACCCCCCTCCTCCTTCCCGCCCGGATATTAACGTTAACGAGAAAATTATTGTTAACGGTATTACGCTACGTTAACGCTACGATAGTTTTGTTCCTTTTTTTTTTTTTTTTTTTACGTTCAAACTTCGTCCGACCTGCGGATAAATTTCATTATAATAATTAAATGCTCTTTTTAAAAGTAACGACGAGATAAAATTGGTAAAAAAAAAAAAAAAGAATTCAAAAGTATATAATACTCGATAATAATAATTTTTCCACGCTTTCGAAGCGACGAATCTATTCGAGAACGCGATATTTCGTTTCGACCGAATTAAACAAAAAAAAAAAAAAAAAAAAAAGGGGGGGAAAAGAAAATCGCGGCGTATACATAGAATTTCATCCCCGGTTCCAACGAGAAACTCCTACAGATTTTTCAAAAAATCCGCTCTCCGTGATTCGGGAAAGCCGGACTCCGTNACGGCCCGTCTTTCGTCCCCGCCGCCGCAACAACTTTCCGAATTATCTTGTAACGAGAGACGACACCAACGTTCCCAATTACGGGACGGGCACGAGACGGGTAAGACGGGCCTCTGTGTAACGCGCGCTATCGGTGTATTAACGGATACATCCTCCCCCCTCCCTATTTCCGCAAGTTTAAGCGCTCGCTCGACGCTTAAGCGACGCCCCCGAAATCGAGAGTTTCCTCGAGCTTTGCGAAACGCTCTCCCTTCTAGGCGTTCGACTAGGATATCCCGTTGTCGCGATACACCCCGGCATTGCAATTAAGTTGCATCTCTCTCTCTCGAGAGAGAGATAACTCTCGTTTCCTTTCGTTCACGCAGCTTACTTTTCGCGAAATAAACGTATATAATAAGCGAGAGCAAGCATTCATAAATATATAATGTAATAATAAGTGGTTGGAATACGACGACAGGTGTGAAATTTTTTTTTTAATCGATCTATTTCCGGATTTTATCCGGATACGCGAGGGTCAAGAATCCGGGTTACGGGATATGATCGTCTCCTCTGGTTAATTAGCGACAGGAAACGAAGGCGTACCGAGGCTATTAATTATAAATGTCCAAGTTTGGCGAGAAGTTTGGCCGAAGCGTTCCGGCCTGGATCTCGGAATCAATTTGTTATCGAGGCGTGGCCACCGTTCGAAATCCTTCACGGAGAAAAGAAGTGGCCATATATATATGTATATATATATATAGAGAGAGAGAGAGGGAGAGAAAAAGGTGGTCTGGGGATCGATCGAGCTTTCTCCTGGTATAATCGCGAGGCCGCGAAACTTGTCGAAACTTGGTGTTGACACGGAATCGACGATTCGTCAGGGACGTTTGCCTAATTGTTTGCCGATGCGAGCGCAAGCCAGAAACCCCTCGATGTTTGACTTGACCGAACCCGGGCCCCCCGGAAATCGTAAGTTAATTATCGGCTGTCGCTCGTCGAACAAATAGAACGCCACACGTAGCGTCGCTCCCTGAAAATTCGTCGACGACGACCTTTCTTCCGAAGGTGCTTTTAAAAGATATACCTTTGCGATTATCTTTTTTAATTCGAATAAACGTGAAGCGTGGGAGGAACTCGGTCGAACGGAGGCGAATTTTTTTTTCTTTTTCATCCGTGGAGGGAAGGAATCGAATACGAATCGTTCTTTTAAAATCGATTTTACCGTTGGTGGGAGGGAATTTTATAGATCTCGGGAAGGAAGAGAGGGTGAAGACCGATCGGAGTTAACGTCATAATCCTTTCCGACCGGTTAATTGCGCTTTGACTGGCGATAATCCTATCTGGAAGACCGTAGGAATTCGAGTATCACGCGAGCGGGCCATTAGTCGATTAATATCGCCGGTGAATTTTGTTATCCGGAGCGTGCATTATCGCGACTGGTTCCGGAGCGACGGCCGTCAGCGCAGTTTACTTTTACTCCTCTCCCTTTAAACCCGCGCGCCTCGCTGTCTAGCTTTTGCTTAATTGCACGGAATTCACTCCCTCTCTCTTTCTCTCGAAGCCCCTTTGTCGGTCCGGGGGCTCCGCAGCGCGACGGGAAAGCAAGGAAAATGGGTGGAGTACGGCTTGCTCGCCGTGGAAATCTAATGACTACGCTATCTATGTGCATATTTCTTACATAATTACCCGCGTAAAGTACACTCCTCGAAACTCCCCCAGCTGTACTCCAACAGCTTGCGTTTATACCGTCAGACTGAGATATTTATGCGCATTAATCTTGCCTTTTCATCGGATTTCATTAACGCAGTTGCTACTCGGCCGGTGATAACGCGCCTCTGATACCCGCCCGCCCGATTAACCTACACGCCCGCTACACGAGGGAAACCGCGCCGATTTTCCGCGCGACAATAATTATCCACGTTGGATGGAAAAATATATATGGCCGAGGCAACGATCGAGCAACCATTTCTCGCTAAAATGGACGGCAATTTATCAGGGAGAAACGATAAAACGACGATATTACGAGCTCGTCCAAGTCTCCTCGTTTCATCCCTCATATCTCATCTCCAACGTTTGCCTCTTTCGTTCTCTTCTAATTATCCGCGTCCGTCGACGAGCTGTCCACTCGGATCACGCGCTGTCCGCGCGAAATTTCGATCGTCGATTAATTCGTGGACCTGACCACAATGGGGAGGAGAAACTCGCCCCTCTCGCTGCACCACTCTCCCGCAATTATCGGGAGAGAATGCGGGGAGAAAAATGGAGCGAGTCGAATTCGTGCGGAAATTCGATTTGACACTCGACGCGAAACGCGTATAACGAGTCTGCCAACTATTCCTGCGCCCCTCTCGCACTTGTCGCACGCCGAGTCGAACTTTGGCTAACGGAGTAATTCGTCGAATAATTAGCTCGAAGGCGGCGCGGCAATCGGGAATGCTCGTTTAATCCCTTCCTTTCCCTCGCTTCGCACCTCTCCATTCCGGATCTCCGCTTTCGATTTTCGAGATCGATACGAGTTCTCGATGAACGGGTGGACGGGAGGATCACACCCCGTCGACTCATCTCGTCGAAGAGTCGGCGGTCGGTGGGTGATTTAACGACGCGTGGGGAGGGGGCCAACGCATTCCCCTCCCCTCTCCCCTCGGTCGGGAGGAATCTAATTTATTTCCTCCTTTGTGGCAGCGTCTGTGGGACAGAGAAGGGAAGAGGAGGGGGGAGAGTCGCGGTTTTCAAAGCGAAAAAGCTTTCCAATCTCTGGAGGCAAAGGAGGTCGGGCAAACAAGGGATTTGCCGCGATGGACGTGGATGGAAACGCGGATGGGATCGGGCGGGGGACAGGGATGACCGTCCGTCCATACCTATATACTTGTTTTCCACTCGTACTCCCTAGCCGTCTGGGGAATCTCTTTGAAACCGGGGATCGCCGTGTTTCGTTCGATACGCTCCGTTTGATACGCGCGCGGACCCGGCCTGAATCGCGGCGCGCTACGCCCGCAGGCGCTACCACCGACACACGCCGACTAAATAATGGTGCCCACATCCGCCGCGCGATCCCCCCTCCCCCTCCGAAGAGACTCGACCACCCGAGGAAGGAAAGAAGGAAAGGAGAAGAAAAAAAGATACCTCTCCTTCTCGTTCTTTCTCCCACGCGCGCGTTTTCTCCCCCCTCCTCCTTCTCTCGTGCTTCTAAATTGGGAAAAGGACCGATTCCCTCCCTTTCCCCTCCTCATCCTCCGTTCTTCTCTCGCGCCGCTCGCCTGAATCGAAACCAAGTTCCACCGGTAAGTCGGGTTCCTCGCCAACCAACCGGTTTCTTCGACTCTACTTATCACAGGAATTATTATTATGCCTGTGAAAAAGTTGATATCGAGCGGAATGCTCGCTACTTAATTTTCTTCGGATTAGTGCTTATCGTTATTACCGTATTTCCATCCTGCTCGCACCTTATTCCAACTTTACGCGTCTATTAATTCGATAAATTTCAAGTATCGTTTTACATATATATATATATTATACTTGGTCACGTTTTTTCCCCCCCGATTACTCAATTTTCCTCTTACTTTCAACCACGATCGTTACTTCGTTATCGCTTCGGAAATCTTTGATCGAGCAACACCTCGTTGACCATCGACCACTTTTATTTATCCTCGAAAACTTTCCAAACGTTCTATCGCGCGATTTACCCTTTCCATCTCAGAGAAATCAATATAATATCTTTAGAGGAGACGCTTGGCGCGTGCAACAATGTGCTCGATGCGAAACACGGAGGAAGGAATAAAAATTGGAATTAGTGTCGCGGCCTCGCTCGCTCGCTCGCAGATGTCAACTCCCCGTCCCTCTAATCCCTCGCGTTT
>NW_006263721.1:596105-596735 GCF_000469605.1 Apis dorsata | reverse complement strand
TTCACGAGGGTTGTCCCGCGTCCATTACGAGATCCGAGCCGGATATTATGCACCGCGGCTTCGATCGCAACCCTTGGACGCGATATCAGGCGTCTAATTTGCAATTCGTGCTACCTCGAAGCCACTTTTGATCCTCTCCCATCTCAAAGTGGTGTCCCGTGGGGGGCCCCCCTCTCCCCATTTCCAAGTCCCGCGGGGATGGATATTCATCGAGGCGAAAGGCGAAAGGGGTGTGTTGGATGGTTTAACTTTGACCGCGAGCCGTGGTGGAAGGAAGCGGAGGGATGCGACGCGGACGCACGGACAGAGAGAGAGAGAGAGAGAGGAGATTTATGGTGATCAGAAATTATAGGCTGGCTCCGCGGTTGGTCGCTTCGCTACGTAACCTCTTCGCGCCGCATTAACNCCCTACCCCTTTTCCTCGGCTCGAAAAGCGCGGTCGGCTCCCCCATTCTCGTCTCGACTTTATTCGAACCGAGATCCCACCCGGTTAATGTTCCGAAAACCCATATTTTCGCGATTATAATTTACGACGCGACGCGGAACCCTCGTGTCCCAGCCACCACGTGGCACGGACGTGGCGGATATCGGGGCTCGAGGACAAGAAGAGGAGGAGGAGGAGGAGAGGAG
>NW_006263721.1:594174-596073 GCF_000469605.1 Apis dorsata | reverse complement strand
AGTCGACTCCGCCGCGCGCGCGTGCGAAACGTCGTCATCGTCGTCGTCGTTATCCCTCCTCCGGTGTGGAACGGAGATCGTTGTTCGCGAACCGGTTTTCGGATGTTCCCCGATATCGATATCGCGTTGACACGCGGTTATGCGAGATTAACGAGCTGTTTCTTCCACCACGGTTCGTCCCAAAAGGCTCGCGCTCTTGGAAGCGAATAGCTCTTCTCTCGCTCGTTTTCCTATCCAACCAGCTATCTACTCTCCATATACATTGTATCCATCGAAATAATTCGGAAAGGAGAGAGAGAGAGAGAGAGAGCGCGATTTATCATCGCACGATTGTCGGAGCGAATCGTGGAAGCGGTTAAAATTCCTCGATGAACGTCGTCGATCGATAACCGCGTCGTTTATTAGTTTTACGGCGTCGTTCCTTTTTCCATATCTGTGGAACACCGCCTCTGAAAAGTCGGTCGATCCCAGTCCAGATTTATTCCCCGCTCGATAAAAGTCATCGAAGATGACGAACCACTTATGCTCGAGAGAGAGAGAGAAAAAAAGAAAGAAAAGGAAAAAGCGACGTGTTTAAACCATCGAACGATCGGTTTATCGCCTTCTCTGTTTTTCGTTTCATCGACTATACGTAAGGTGGATTTAACTATTGGAAAGAAAAAAGGAAAAAAAAAAAAAAAAGGAATAGTCGCGCCTGTGCTGTTTACACAACTGTCCGCGAGCACGCTTTACCGAGATGACGTATCGAGTATTTATTTTTGCCTCTGGTTAGCTTTTTCATCGAATATCTCCCCCCTTTCCCTCCATCGATCTCTCTCTACGTTTCGCTTTCTTCCAAGGACCTTGAAATAGGCGTTAACGAATATCGAGTTACACAACCTTGGATCCGTTCCAACTACTGCGCAACGATTATTTTAAGGAAATTTTTTTCCAAAGAGAAAAATTTTTCTAGGAAAAATCGATCTTTCGATTCTCTCGATCCTCCTGATCTCGTTTCGATCGTAACCGTTTCGTAAAGTTCGATCGGAGAAAGTGGTCCCGATCAACGGTACAACGGTCCCCGACAACTGCTTTACGACCCGTTTCCGAAGAATGACGACGCGTTCCGAAAATAGAAGATCGCGATACAGCTGGTCCGACGTCCGCTGTTCATTGAGAAAACAGAGTGGCGCGACAGGGAGGGGAGGGGAGAGGGGGGAGTGCGAATCGGGGAAGGGGCGAAGGGGGAAAAGAGCAGACGGAGGGAGAAGGAATACGGCGCGAGCTATTCCTCATCGTAAGCTCGTTCGTTTGCGTACGAGATCGCGCGTTCCCTCCTAACGTTGCCCGGGACCAGTTTCCCTTCCCCTCCCCTCCCCTCTATTCCCCGTTGGCGCGACAAGATTCCTCGATGATTCCTCGCTTCGATCCTGGGATCACGGGAGGGGAATTCAGTGCGCGCGCGTAATAATCATTGCACGCGTCGAGCTTTGAGGAGAGAAGAAAGCGATGATCCACTAGGTATTCTCTCTTCCAAATTTATCTTGGCTTTTTTTTCCGTATAATTGCTCTTTATCGCGCTTCTCGTTTACATCCGAGCCACTTTCTTTCCAGCGGAAAGTTTCAAGTTTTTCATAGAAAGGTGTCTTCTTTTCCTTTTCTTCTTCTTCTTTGGATAACGAGATAACGGGAAAGAAGTTCGAACATCGAACGCGTGGCAAAGGAAGCAAAGTCTCGTCTCGCTTATTTATCTTGAGTTCGAAAACTCGCCCTAGCTACTACGAGTAATTATCGACTTTGGTTCGCGCTCGTTTCCACGCGATTCCCCCCATCGTCGCCATCTTGGGTTACCATCTTCGGAAGCTGAAGTTTAAGACTTCGAAACGAGTCCACCTAGCCTAGATCCTCTCCGTTTAAACT
>NW_006263721.1:583016-593564 GCF_000469605.1 Apis dorsata | reverse complement strand
ACCGTGGCTCGAGGAGAAGCCTCGAAATCGACTTCCGACCCGACTCTCGTCGTCACTTTTACACTTTACACTTATCGCCTCGTGTGCGGTGGGAAAATCGTACGGTTGGGTAACACTTTACGACCCGGAGCACGCTGGATTCCTTCCCCCTCCTCCATATTTTTCTTCGATTTTTCTATCTCTCTCTCTCTCTCTCTCTGTTCCCCTAGATCGTATCGTTCCGACCGTTGCCGCTTAGAAAACGCTCGCTTAGTTTATCTTTGATTTATACCCCGGAACGCGTAGCCTTTTTCTTTCTTTCTTTCTTTCTTTTTTTTTTTCCATCGTGTATCGCGTTCGGAGAAGAACCTCCGATGAAATTTTCTCCGTAGGAATCGAGGAATATTTGTGGACGTACCGGTGAACCGTTAGCGGTTTACGAAATGTTTAACAACGAGTATCGCGTTGCACGTATTTGTATTCCCCGTTTCTCTCCGTGTCGGAGAGAATATATATTAGAATAGATCGGTATAACAGTACGTGTCCCGCCTCTACTAAAGATCCAAAGATCCGTTTTATAAAAGCGATTTCGACGGTTGGATGAAATTGAAAATTGTAAAAAACATATTTTTCGCGCGATGGATCGATAGAAATCACAATATCGATGTTCGAGGCAAAAATTCGAATGCGTTCTCTCTGTTTAAAACAATTTTCTCTGGATCGGCGATCGGACGACGCATCTATGCGAGAAGGTTCTGGAAGATATCCAGATTGGGACGGTTCTCGCGGTTTAATTCGTGGGAATTATCATTTGGCGGTGAGGCCGCGTCGCGGAAAATGGGATGCTCGTATTTTAGAGAGGAGAGAGGGCTGTCACCCTGGCCGCAACGGGACCATTACCGCGCGATATATACTACGGCCCTGAGCTCTTTCCCTGGCGGCATAGCTACCTGTTACCCTATTACGTCGTATATGGTCTATCTCGTTTCTTCTTTTCCCCCTCACCGTCGGTGGATTCGCAGCCAAATTCACCAGGGTTGTTAACCGGTTGAATAACCGAGGACAAAACGCAGGTAAAATTTGCTCGGGAACGTTTGAATTTCTTTCGTTCTTTTCACTCGTGCCGTAACGACAAATAAATGTTACGATTATTCTTTCTCGACAACTTCTAATCCCTTCGAGTGGAGGCAAGCATCGTTTTTACGATCCCTTCGTAAACGCCTTTTTCTTACGAGACTTTCTCCTTCGATATCGAGTCGATCTTCTCTCTTCGACGCGATTCGATTCGAAACGTCGTTAAAAAACCGATGAAAGGATAAAAGGAAAAGGGAAAGAGGAAGGAGAAAAAAATATGCGGTGGCATTCGTCTCGTTTTCCGGCACATCGATCGAAGATTCGAAAACTCGAATCTGCGGGGAGAAGGCATTCTCTTAATCTACGCTCCTCGGGGAAATTTCTCGAGATCATTGTCGCCGTTGCTTTCGAAAAATTCGTCGGAGGATAGGCTTATCGGGGCGTGTATCAGCGGCACGAAGCTCGCCTCGAGGATGTTTCGGGTCCCTTGTAATTTCGTGGGATCGCGTCGACTGTCTCCTGTGGGATCGGATATAAAAATTCTCCGCCTGGGAAGGAAGGGTGGATTTTTCGACCACCACGTTAACCCGTCTCTCTCGGTATCTCTCGCAGTAATCCTTTCCTTCCTTCCTTCTTTTTTTTTTCCTCTCCCTTTCTTATAGAATTTATATTTATACGCCCGTTGCACGCACCTTCGCGCAGAATGAAGGAGAGGATGGTGACAAACTCTATTCGAGAGCCGAGACGATGAACGAGGATTCCACCCCGTAAAACGATTCTTTTCTTTTCTCAGTTTCAAATCTTGCTAGAGATCGTAAGAGGATCCCCGAAAAGGTATCGTTGGAAAAATCGGATTGGACGATATTGGGCGGTGAATCGGTACGTAGAATCGATGTCTCTCGTCTCGTTACGAGGTTACCATGTCGGATGTCAACGTCAGTCGCGTTCAATGGCAGTTGGGTGAAACGGCGCCGTCGAACGAGTAGCCCGATACCGGCGATCGTCGCTTAATTGTAAACCATGTTAATACGCGACACGTATATCGCGTCCCCTCTCTTCCATACGACTGTCGTCCATCCGTGATCGATGAGGACGAGATAGACTCAGATCTCGCAAATTTCAACTTTGTCGAAATTTTCATCGAAATTTCGCGGGGTTTCGCGCAAAAGGTTTCGAAAGCCGAAATATTTTTAATCACGTTCGAACCACGCTTTCGTTAATGCGTATGGATGGTGAAAGTTGTCGGAATTGGAAAATTCGAGTCGGTCGCGTGTTAACCACGTCGATATAAAGAAAAAATTGGACGATGAATAACGGTGTTCTTTCTTTTTTTTTCTTTTTTTTTCCACGCGTTTGAAATTCATAATTCGATTCGTTTCGACCGCACGCTGCTTCTCCCTTCTCTTTCCTTCTTATTTTATTTCCCCCATAAATCATCCTCCGGTTCAGCCGTTCCCATTCTCTTTACACTTACGTGGGCGAGAAAGTTTCCCTGAATTACGAGATATTTCATCGGTTTCCCGTTGAACCGATCGAAAGAGAGAGAGAGAACGTTTCAGGGATACCTTGGCGAGCAAGCCCGCTGGCATTAATTACGTCGGGAACGATTGGACCGATCGAAGTCACGATCTTCGCTCGAGCTACCCTCATATTGGCCCGAGTTTAATTTAACCCTGTTATCGAATTTACGAAAAACAGAAGTAAATCTCCCGTTTTTTCCACGGGAATTTAATCTCGTCGACGTTGCCTCTTCTTTTCGAATATCGCAACGAAACGCTGATTTTTCTTCGTAACTGTTCGACGGATGGATATATCCATCATTCTGCGAACTTACCAACAATACCAATCTTCCAAACTTTCCGTTTATACGATCTATTCCAATTCCATCCGTTCCTTTTTCTTTTCCTTTCTTTCTTTTTCACCTTTCGCGCTCTATCGATGCGACAATTAATAATATAAAGAGATCGAAACAGCGGATGAGTTCATGAGCTTTGTCTCCTATCTTCCTTCTCCAACGTGTGTAATTCACGCGTGTAAAAGTGCGAGAGATCTGCCTACTACTTTTGTAATCCAAAATCAATCGTATTTTTCGAGTTCACCCCAACGTTCCATTCCGTTCCATTCCCCTTTAAACAACATTCGCCTCGTCTATCCTCGTCAGGCTGGCTCGGATGCGCGAAATTGGCCCACGCGGGATGATCCGTTTCATCCAACCAGCCAGCGGAACATCCGAGATTCTCTCGGGGCGGTGCAGATGACTCGTTGTGCTTAGACGCGGCACAGGCTTCCGTTATAGGGTAGAGTGCCGCTTACCAGGAAACCAGGAATGCAATATTAAGGCATCCCAAGTCCGTCGATATTCCGAATATTCGCCGTCGAGGCCGACGCCTATCCGCCCTCCTTGCGCAAAATTAACGAGTCGTGCCTGTCTTAAGCATACGTAAACATAGGTAACGGTGATTGGAACGATCTTGGGTTGGATCACGTAAAAACCCATCCAGTGTCTCTCGTGTCTATGTCTTTCGCGGAGGGGTGAAATTTTCCGATAATCTCCAAGATTTTCTTCTCGGTCGAAGAGGAAGATTATCTCGTCGAGACTTCCCCTCTTTTCCTTCTCCGCTTGTAAAAACAGCGAATACAGGATAGGGATATGTTTCGCGAAGGAGACGATTCGTGTTGTTCCATTCGCGTCGCGAAACGTGTTCGAAAGCTGTTCCATATTTTCCTTCCCATCGAGTGAAACTATCTTCGAGTTTGCCTCGAAACATTTATTTACGTTGGTTACCCAACGTCTGCATCCTTTGTTTTCCTTCGTTTTCACTCTCTCCGATTCAAGTTCAAGCGTGTCCAGTTCTTCGAAACGAAAGATTTTTCTACCCCTCGGGATTCGAATGAAAGTTGTGTTCGAACATCGCTGCGCGTGTTTTTCGATTGCGTCAAACGAGAGAATTTCAACATCGTCCCATTAAATTATTAGAGATTTGAAACTTTTGAAACTCGGTATGCGACGACATCGACACCGAGTCACACACGAGGAGTACGTAGAGGCCGATCGAAGGCTTCGCGTGTACGCGTTACCGAGCTCTTTGAGCGGAACATTTGATCCTGCAGCGAGGATCGAATAGCAAATGCGTACACGCGCTCCACGCGATATCGCAACTTTCCCTTCAAAACCAGTCAAACCGGAATTTCGCCGAATTTCGTTCAATCCTCTCGACATCCTCGGCGCCCGATATCCGACAGATACGTTTGTTCTTCTCCGTTGGACGCGCCTCGTCGAGATACGATTCGCCGTTAGAATTGCCGGAATCGAGGAAACACGAGTCGATATTGTTGGAGCGTGGCTGGTGAATACGCGTTTAATTTCGCGATTGTTCGTGTACACAATAACGGCGATAACAAGAAGCGCGCGTTCTATCGGTGACCCGGAACCAGCAACCGCCCCCGGAAACACGGCGGGAAATTGGGTCGATCTTTGATCGCCCCAACTTGGACGCGAGAGGCAGTGATGTAAGGGCAAGCCTTGGAAATTTCGGATCGATCGATCGATTTGACCGCTGACGAAATAATCGTTTCCCCTTCTTTCCCGTCCGATAGAATTCGACTCGGTTCGATTCCATTCTCGATCGAAGTCGGAAGAAAGCTCGTCTTGCGTCGAACCGATTTCAACGGTCGTCCGCTTTTTGTATATATCGTGTGGATATATAGGATATAGGGGGCGGGTACGAGCCAGCTTACAAATCGATTCCACATCGGAGGGGGGATTTCGTGAGACGGGGAGCGGTTCCTCGCTTAAGATCCGGAGGATACGAAGAAGAGGAAGGAGGATGGGAGAGGGAGAAGGAAGGAAAATGTTTTAATCGTAGAACCACCACCACCATCACCACCACCACCACCACCACCACGATCGTCCGGTGGTTATTCCGGGCGGCGCGAGAGGATAAAAAAGTGGAAAGAATCGACTGGTTGCGCGAGGATTACCACCGGGATTATTTAAACTAATTGTCCGAGTTTTTCGAGCGGACAAGTTTCCCTCTGTATACATAATTGTGGCGGTGGAGGGGTCGCAAAAGGGTTCTGTATGGAAAAGAGGGGAAGCCTGTAGGTAGGTAGGAAGGAACTCCGGGAAATCAGGCAATTTAAATTCACCGTAAAAAGGCTCTTTAATTAAAAGACTTTAATTCCTCACGGTCGCAAGGGGACGCTTACTTATTCATACTAATGACTAGGAGGCAGCCTCGAGTAATTAGAACGCTTTGACCGGTCTAGGCGTGTTCGATTTACAAGAATGTCGCGCAAGAACGTTTGGGATTTTGATTGAAAAACCACCTCCTCTCTCTCTCTCTCTCTCTCTCTCTGTCGATTTCTTTTAATTCGCGTCTTCGTTCGATACCCCATCGATCGTACGGGCGACGACTTCCGCGCGGATTTTTCAAGAATATTTTTTCAGAAGAACGTTCGTTGCTCGTTTCGCTCCGCGAAAAAATTCGTTTGGAAGATGAAATAGGATAATCCCGAGCGGGGAAAAAAGGGCGCGCGTTCCCGATACGAACGGTATGCGCTCGGGGGCGCAAAGAATTTGTAATTCGGTTAACTACGGCCAAGTCTCTGGAGAACACCTTGCTTCGACGCAACCTCGCTAATTGGATCAGAGCACCGCGATAATTAGTTTAAATCCTCCAATTAATATTCCGTGTTTTACTTTCGCGTTACGAACACCCGTTTGGGATATTCAGCGCGCTAGTTTTCTCGCTTCGAAGATCACGTTTTCGCGACTAACGCTTCCAATCTCTCTCCTTTCTCCTCCTCTCGTCCTCGCTCGGAAATATAGGAAATTCTCTCGAATTATCGAACCGAATTATCGGCCAGATTTCGCTAATGATTTCCGAAATATCGCGGAATCGATTGGACGCGTCGTCCGTCGTTTCGATTAATTCGAAACCCTCGTGTCGGATATCGTTTCTTCAATTTTTTTCACGTTTCCAACATTTTTCGAATTCCATCTCTCTCTCTCTCTCTCTCTTTATTCAAGCTATCTTTCACGAATCCTGTTCGCGACCGTATATACCTGTGCGTCTCACGTTCCATTCGTTCGGCCAGCTCCGACGTTCGAAAAATATTTTATTCGATCGAGAACGGAATTTTGATACATGCTCGAGCTCTCCTCCTCGAATTGTTTCCATCCAAGTTGGAGGGAGGAAGCTTCATATTTCAACGCGACGTCCTTCCTTCGTGTTATTCGACTTTACTTCGCTCGTTCGCAAGTTGGACGCAAGGAACGAAGAAACGGGCAGCTGCGTACGGTTGGATCGATGGGTGGACGTGGATGGTTCGCTCCGTGCGAAACAGCCGCATAAATACCGAAACGTGGTCGTTAGAACTGATTCCGGGACCGAGCAAAGTCCATTTAGAAACACCTGCTGCCTCGCCCCCTTCTTCTAAATCAAATCTCTCCTACACGCTTTTTCGCGCGTCGTTTTTCGATCATCATAAATTTCTCCTCCTTGTTCTCAAATTCAATTCAAATCGATCTTCGAGATTACGTTTCGTAGACATTTTTCAATCGCGTCAAATCCTTTCTTCTTCCCACTAATTTCACCAGAAACCAATTTTCGAAAAATTTTCTCCCCACCTCTGTTCCATCCATTTTTCTTTTCCCTCCCCATACGCGCCGTTCACTCGTTGTTTAAAGCGTCGTCGTTCTTGCTCGCTTTTTATTTTTGCCCGATCATCTTCCCATCGTAATCGTATTTTGGATTTAATCTCTGGAGACGTTTCTTGCCAACGACCAACAGCGAGAAGAACAACCACTCGCCGGATCTCGCCACCGATTCATCCATCAATCTTGGCGGGCCGCGTCCTTCCACTTCCTGTTTCGCTTTTTACCCACCGGATCACCAGAATGATCGGCGGTAAAATGTTTTCCCCGCTCGAGGAAACGCGGTGTTCGACGAGTGGGAAAAATTCAAAGGATTCGAAAAGTTAAAACGCTTCCCGGCTGATCGAATTTCCGATCACCGATATCCTCCTTTATTCCAAACCTTTGGAATTACTCCTTTTTCCACCGTGTGTTCTTTCTTCTCTTCTCTTCTCTTCTCTTCTCTTCTCTTCTCTTCTCTTCCCTTCTTTTTTTCTCCGCCCTTCCGCTCGGAGAGAAGAAATCGGTATCGAAACGCTTGAAAATCGGTGGAAATCACGGCACGTCGCTGCTCGCCAACGGACCGAGGGTGGAGTTTTCGGCACGGTTTTCCCATCCAACCAAGGGAACGAGAGGAAGAAAGATACGGTCCATCGAAAAACGGTAAAAAGGCCGCGCCACGGTGTCATAAAAGTTAAATGGATCCTGCCGTTCCTTCTTTTTCTTCTTCTTCTTCTTCCTCTTCTTCTTCTCCTTCTCTTTCTCCTCCTCTCTTTCTCCTTTGAGACGATAGCATCCAGCCGTTTTACTTTTCAAATAGTTTTAAAACTCTCGCACAGACCGAGAAATCTCTGCACCGAGGGAAGATTTAGCAATTCCACCGCACCACTTTTATTACGATTCTTCTCGAGACGAGAAGAAAAATGGCGCGAACGTGGAACCGTCGCCATTGTCATCCGTCCCATCCTCGTCTCCGATTATTCCCGCGAAACCGGGTCGCGTCGTTCCATCTAATTTTTCACCTTCGTTTCGACCTTATCTTTACGTAACTACCGATATCTATATCGGTAATCGGTGGAGAATCGCAATAACGGACTGGAAAGGTTGCAGTTGATCGATCGCGCGATAACGTGGTTGGACTAATTTCGAAACTATTCGCCATAGGGATTACTCGAATGGATATTGTTTAGCTGCGCCAACTTGCTCCCCCGATGCGGGCCACTTCTCTTGGCACCTACACAACTTCCCCCACTTCGTGCCGGATACGTGTTTGCCATTTCTTCCCATTTCACTCATCTAAACGAAAATTCCACCGTACGGATTTAAAAATCGAGAAAAATCTCTCGCGAGATTTTCCATATGCGTGTAATTTCGAAGTTAACCACAAGTCTCGTCTCAAGTCTCGCCGGATTATCCGGATGAAACGTTGATAAAAAACGTTGATAAAAAGTTGAAAAATGTACAATAATATCGATACATCGAAATAAAAGGAAGGAAAAGAAAAAATCTTATTTATATTCCCATCAGGATCGCGCTATTCGTTCATCCCGGCGGAAAACCTCTCGAAACGAGAGAGACTCGGATTTTCGCGAAAACCCGATTTTTCGACGACTCAGCGGCCAATCGCTGAGTCGCGAACGTGGAACGTAAGCGAAGACTCGCGCTAACACGAAGCTTCGCACCCAATAAAGCAACTCTGTTTGCCAAGTTTACGAACGGGAGGGGGTGAAGGAGAAGTTGAAGTTGCAGCGGGTTTACGACGCCGAATGCGGGGATCGTGCGCGCGTGTAAACGCGTAGTATCCGGATTTAATCCAACGAAGAAGCGAGCGGATAGGGAAAGGGGTGGGATCCCCCGTCGTTTAGGGAATATTCTTGATCTCATCGGTGTCTCCGCTGAAAATTAAACATCGAGAAATCCTCTTTCCATCCCCCCCCCCCTCCCTCGAGCTCGGGCCAGTAGAATTGCGCGACAAAGTTTCGCGACAGATGAAATTACGTATGTAAATAAGCGTGTCGTATCTAATTAGAGATGGCGCGCGGTTCAATGACGCGAATTACGCGGCTCGTCGCGCAAACTATCTTTTCACAGCTTTTCGTATCTCGATGATTAAAATATATATACGCGTTACCGCGTGCATGCGTTTCAATTAGCCGCAATTTGCGGGCTGAATTCCCGAAATAAACGCGTACGCCCGTACACGATAATAGATATATATATTTATCGTCGAAACTTTTGAACGCGAGACATCTTAATGATTTGTAATACGGGCTAGTTTATATGGGTATGAATGTTTTACGCTAATTAAACGATTCGTATTAATACGGGAAAGCTCTTGGAATGAATCCACGCGCGATTCGTGACCCAGCATTTTCCCCAAAATCGTTTCCCCAAATATTCGAATATATCGAATAACGCGTCGAAAGAAGATTATTTCATTTAAAAATAGAACGGAGTTCTCCATCCTCGTGATCGTTCTTTTTACTTTTTTTTTTTTTCTTTTTTTACAAAGGATCAAAGGGATTAGATTCTTAAAAGTATTCTTAAAAGCGTACGAGAGGCATCGGTGTGGGCAAACGCTTCCGGTATTAAGTTGTTACACCTGTTTTAATCCCGCGAGTATTCGCGGAGAAAGAGAGAGCCGGTATCGTAATATCTTTAATACCTGGTCTGGTTAACCGCGAAAGGAAGAGACTGTAAACAAAGAAAGAGGAAAAGGGATAAAGGAAGAATGCGAAAGTTTGGCATCCGCCTTTAACCAAAATTGAGTTTTAACGAGCTTTGACGTCCTATTAGAGCGCATCGCGTAGAAATATCGAACGTAAAAACGGAATTTTGTAAAAGAAATGGAATTTGACTGCGCGCCTAGGATTCCAACCCTGTTTTCACACCCTTCTTGTTTCCTATTATTACCCTTTCGACCATCTTTCTTTCCCGTTTAAACGTACAAACTTTACGTTTCGGCGGCTGATTGCCAATTATCGACCTTGTTATTAACGTTGCGTCTAACTAACTCGAATTATCCTTTCCTCTTTCTCATCCTCGTTAGAAATACGGGTTTGGTTCCTGTAATTCGAGAGAAGGAAAAATCGAATATTTTTAATCTCTCGAGTAAATAGAATATGTATACTTTTAAACGCGTGTTTCAAGAACATCCGGTGGATTAATGGCGTTGGTGGAACGTAAACCTTCTCGACCTTCCCTGGTCGGGTTTGATGAAAAGAGGGGGAAATAAAAAGAGAAAAAGAAAAAAGTTCTCTTTGCCGCGATAGTTCTCGAAAAAAAAGAAAATTCAAATTCTCAGCGTGTAGAACATTGTGGTCGTGAAACATTGAAAATCCGATCCAAAGGGACTACCACTCCTCCTCGGTTCAAAGGGAGCTTCTAATTCGCAAAAAAAAAAGAAAAACCTAATCTTTATGTGTATATATAGGAAAGAGGAAATTATCGCGCATGAAGGGACGCTTAGTTTTCTTCGAGGCGACGGTTAAAATCCCCGGTTGTTTGGAAAAATAGTGCGGGAACAAGGAGCGCAGTGTCGTTTGTTCCGGCGACGTTCGAGGCTCGTTCTCTCCCTTTGACGCGATACGACTCCATTCCCTCTGCCTCGTAAAAGTTCGCGCGGCTACATTCAACCCCGTGGCAACCGCTCTCGTAAGGCGATCCTTTGCTTTGACTACTCGCGGAACCACGCGTCTCACGCTGTGTCGCGCTTTAATATTTACGTCGCGTTACGTTACGCCGCGTTAACCGGTGTCGCGGCTTTAACCCGAAAGAACACCGGACCCCGACGTTCCGCGCTCTTTCCAGACTTCTTTAATCAAACAACATCCTTGGAGGGATCTCGAAAAGGCAGA
>NW_006263721.1:570474-582711 GCF_000469605.1 Apis dorsata | reverse complement strand
TTTTTTTTTTTTTTTGCTATTAACTGCGTTCAACAACTGCGTACATCTCATCGTTCCGAGTAACTTTTCTTCCCGCAAGTTACTTGTTTGCGAAAACGAAAGAAAAGAAAACATCGATCCACCGATCGATCTCGGCTGCGTATATAAATAGATTTCGATTTTGTCGATTATTCGGAAAAATTGGAGAAACCGAGAGAGTTATTTTACCCATTTTGGAATTACATCGGAAGTGCGCAGGGGAGAGGGAGAGTTAAGACGATAAGACGCGCGGCCTGCAAAGCGATGGCAGAGCGATAAGGGTTAGAGAGCGGCGGTACAAATGATTGCAAGTTGGCGAGGTTGGGAACGGCGGGCGCATCTGCTCGGGCGTAAAATTGGTATGATATAGAGGGGGCTCCCAGAGACAGACTTCTCTGGCGGCCCGTCCAATAGCCGTAGCGGAAATCTCTAAGAAGCACGCTTTCCCACCCAACTTTCGATCGTTCCTCGCCTCGCGAAGATTGAATTATTCTTGGAGAAGTTGTAGAGGGTGGGGGAGAGAGGCGTGTGCCGTTGGCAGGCCGCGATAAATTATTCGTTTTGTCACGGGCCCGTGATACGGAAATTCATCGGGAATCGGGCACAATGAGTCGTCGGCCACTCGCCGAATTTATATCCCGCGGCGAATTTCGCGTCGCTTTTCTCCTTTTATTTTCAACCGAAAATCAACGGGTTTCGTCGCACGAGTGTATTTCGCAAGGAAAGAAAATGTGTTTTTTTTCGTAGTCGTAAAGAAATATCGTAAAAGAAAAAGGATGTATCGTTCCCTTTTTTTATACCATCTGTTTTCCAGCATCCGATCGAATATTTCGATACGTGTAAACAAATTAATCGTTCGATAACGATGAAACGAGCAACGTTTCGAATAAAAATGTAAAAAAAAAATATTCATCGACGCGTTTCAAACAAGGAAAATAAAAATATATTCGAGGCAGAGGAAACATTCGACAGTTATACATTTCTGATCTGAAAAATTTCCAACAATTCGCTTCTCCCGTCTAAATGTTTCGCCTCTATGCTCCTCGAAGTCAACAAGTAAGTTCTAACTCGTTTTTCCTTTGAACGTGTCGAGCGTCTCTGTCTACCAATAGCGTTTACGCAAGCACGAAGCGACTCTCGCTTCGTTAGAGACTCATAGTGCACGCTGGTATAATTGCTTACCTCTTTTCCTTTCCCCTTAGTCTTCGAATAGATTTTTCCACTCTATTCTATTCTCTTTCTCTCGTTTGTTTTCTCTATTGTAAAAGGTAAAAAAAAGTGGACGTTAACTTGTAAGATTTTCCAGCGAAACAACGTCTTCTTCCGTATTTCGTTATCGTTAAAACTCGTTACGAACCTAGGCGGGATAACTCGCTTTCCCCGTTACATTTCGCTCGGATACGTTTAAATTCTAAATGTCTCTCGATATTAATAAGAATATTAAGGAAAAAAGACTCCAACGACGTGACTGCTATCGATCCATAGGAAATCGAAAACGTCCTCTCAAGGAAATCGATCGATGCGGATTCTTCGAACTTGGAAAGACCTTCGAAAATGAACAACGAAGAATGACTCTGTTCCTTTCGCGTCGAACGCGAAATAATCGGCCGATGAACTTTGGAAATGAAAAGGAGAGAAAAAAGTTACATTACAAAAAGAAACACGGATGTAAATTCGCGTGGAAAGTTGGTGGTCCTATGCTCGCGGACCATCCCTTATTCCGATTCTCGAATTAGGAGACTCGATACGGTTAACGAAAGAAGATACTCTCGAATACGGATGTAGGCCGTAATTTCTGGCTCGTTCTCGAGGAGAGGGAAAATGGAGGGTAGGAAAAAAGGGAAGGGAGGGAAGGGCGAGCCGTGTTCTCGAGGTAGGGCGGGCGGGATTGGTGTAGGTCAGTCGAGCGGAAGCGGTCGATTTACGACCGACCGACTCATAACGAACTTGTGCGGTGGTAGAATTGGGCGGTACCTCTGCCACTGTAATTTCTGCAACTGTCGGTTACGACGCGCTCCAAATTAGCTGTAAGGATTTAACCATCTTCTCGGGATACGATATCTCGTCTTCCTCCCTCCCCATGCAAATTTCCTCCAATCTCCTCGCGCCGTGACCATCCTACCGATCGTTATCCCGAAACGAGCACGATTGTCCGTTTCCAATTTCATTTTCGAGTATCGGATTATATATATATATATTTCGTCGAGTAAATATCAAGTTTATCAAAAGTTTTGATAAACGATACAAATGGCTTATCTCGAACGACGTTTCAATTATCTCGATATATTCTCTCTCTCTCTCTTTTTCGGATAGAAGAGTTTCTAGTTTCGCCGGATTAACGATCGTGTAATATTTTTCAACGATCGATAATCCGGGAAGCTTTCGTTCGTTGCGAAAATTTTCGTCGCGGTCGTCGGTCGAATCGGTATCGGCTATTAATTTCGCGATAGAAACGAGATATGCAAATCGTGGAAACGAGATAAATGGATTTCGATAAAGCTGTTTCTGCTCGTGGTATCGCGTTCGAAGAATAGGTCGTTCGTCCGACTTCGAACGTATACGGAATTTTAAGAGAGCGCGGAAGGAAAGGTTACTCGTATTGTTTACAATTTCGATATTCGCTGATTCCGTGTTTTGTCCCGACCTCGACGCTGGAATCAAAACAAACTTTTGTTTCGCACGGGCCACCTTCAGTACTGTTTCGCTTACCGTCGAGTTAACATCGTCGCGTCGTTCCAATCGCACGCCGCGTTTCGAGCCGAGAGGAACGTAAAGTAAATCCGTAACGATTATATAATTATAACGATCGGTTCGTTGTATTTTTTCGATCGAAATCGATTCATCGAAGATTCGAAGAACGGTTGGAAAAACGAGACAATATTTTTTATCCGACACGTAATACAATACTTTTCTCCAATTATTTATCCAATTTCGAATATCATTCTACGAAAATACGTACGTAAAACACGTCATTGTTTCGTAACTACGTCGCTTCGAATAAATATACATTCGATGTACATTTTACCGTACATGGTAAATTTAATTTTACGAATAGCCATTGAATCTCCTTTTCTCTCGACTCTCGAACGAAGAACGCGAAAATTTCAAAGTTGTTCAAACTTGAAATTGGAATTTTCCTCCTTGCCGCAAGGTCTATTTGGAAAATAATTCCGCGAAAGATTTCTAGGTTTGTCCTTCGTCGCGAATGGTAAAATTTTGGTTGGTCGCTATCACAAGCGCAGGATCCTCATTATCCTTGTACCCGGCCGTGTTCCGCGGATTTTCCGAGTTATAGAACGTGGACGGAGCAAAACCGCGAGTCGGGGCTATAAAACCATCCCCTCTCCCCTCCTCCTCCTCGCTCCGATGAATCGCGGCCGCGAAGATACAAAAAGAATTTCAACTCGCACTCTTTATTCTCGCTTTGTCCCCGCCACTTCGTATTCTATTCACCGCCGAATTTCAAATTTCTACTACTGGACCTGATTTTAGACCGCGTCCGCACTTTAGAACCGAATTTTACCGCGTTTGTTAAATGGAAAAGATAGAGGTTCTTTCTCTCTTTCTCTCTCTCTCTCTCTTTCTATATATATAAATTAATCGGTAATAAACCCGAAACGATCACCACGATTACGCCTGTGTTTTCGAAAAGATTGTCGATACGTGTGCTCGAGAGATTCGTGGTCGTACGCGATTATTATCCTCCTCGCGTGTTGTTCGAAAAATATTACGAGACTCTCCCATACATTTATTTCTCTCTCTCTATCTCTCTCTCGCGAGACAGTTGGAGGAAGTAACTTAAAAATGTTGCGCGCCTTTCCTCGCGTTGCTTACGATTTTAACGATAAAATATACGGCCGGCCAGCCTCGCATTCACAGATATACCTCGCATTCAGAGAGAGAGAGCAACGCGTCCATTTTATTTCCGCTTGCCGCTTGCGATTCATTTTTTAATGTACGCGCGCACGGCCGGACGAAAGGAAGGGAGGGAGGGAGGGAGGGTGAAGCCAGAAGCGTGGAAAGGGGTTGATGCGACAGAGGGACTGTTTGAAAAAAAGGCGGAGAGTACGTTACTTTTCGGACGCGATTTTTATTCCACCATGATTTTTCTTTTTTTCTGTTTCTTTTTTTTTTTTTTTTTTCTTTTTTTTTTTTTTCAACCTACTCACTGTACGCGCACGTCGCGCTTGATACCGTGGCATCCGAATAAACAGTTTACACGGAATTAAAGCGCAACTTGTGACGCAGATGTCCGGCCGCCAAGTCACCGTCACGCCAGGATAAAAATTTCCGGACGGCCGGTTTTCAATTAGAGCGCGCTCGCTCGAACGTGTCGTTCGATATCCTCTCCAGAGTTATTTGCCCGTTTAAAAATTCCTTGAGCGTGTGGCGCGGAGCGAGAACGGGGAAACGGTTTGTCGTCGATGCCGAAAAATCGATGCTACTCTTCTCCATTTGCTTCCATTTGTTCGCTAATCGAACCCGGTAGTCGAAAACAAAACATAGCGCGTACAAACGGAACGTTCAAAGTTTGCTCCAAAGTTTACTCGACACGGTCTCGACGTCGTTCGAGATAATGAATCGTTGCCAGATTCGATCGTGAAAACGGAGGAGCGTCTCTCTGCCCTTGATCCTCTTCTTTTCTCGCCGATTCGTTCGTCGCCCGTCACGTTTTATCGGAGAATGTAATTTCCGTTGGTCGAGGAATCCGGCCGAACGGGGGCCACCCGATACACAATTTATCCGATAAAATTGGTCGAGTTTCTCCACGACCATCTTTAACCTTTTCTTTCAGCGCTTTCCTCCTTCCTTTTCCTCTCGAGTTTCGTCTCTGTTCTTTCATCGCGTTCGAATAAATCTTACCGATACCACCATCCCACGAGCTCCAGTTGTTTCGCGTACCCAACAGTTGTTCGCGTCGCGTCAACAAAAGTTTTTCGTATCGTTTCGCTCACCGTTTTGTTCGGCTCATACACCGTTCGATGTAATTCTTGGAACGAACGTGTATGTACGTACATAAAATTGTTAAAGTTTGGAAATTCGGTTCGGTCCGGATATCGAATCGTATGGAACGGTATCAATCGGAGAAATATATATATATACTTTATATTCGAACCGGTGATGAAATTTATCGACGAAACTTGTAAATTTCGTTACACGAACGAACAATCTCACTCTCGATTCGACGACGATCTTCGTAACCGCGGGGGGATTCTCTTTCCCCCCTCCCATTCTGGAATATCGTATACGTCATTTTACAAACATGGAATCTTGGAGCGAGTTTCTCGATTTGCGGTAAATTGAGATTCATCGATTTTCCTCCGCCTTTTATTTCCCCCCCCTCCCAGTTTCCCCAGTTCCTTTTCTCGCGTTTACCGGAGAATTCGACTCTCGACCACGGTTACTCCACGGTTGCCAGTTTTCTTTCCACGGCACACTCCGCTAAATCTCGACTCGGTTCTCGAGAGAAGAGTAATGCTCGTGATTTTACGAATTGACCGATTTTCTTCCCACGACCGAGTCGAATTCGCAATAAGGAATTCGTTTTCTTCCTTTTTCGCTTCTTCTCTCTCTTTGCCTCTCTCTCTCTCTTTTTCTTTCTCTCTCTTACTCATTGTTGGAAACGGACTACGGAATAGACTACGCGGCAAAGAGAAATTACATTACAGTGGCGAATTCGTGAGAGCTCGAACAACTTTTTTGTTTCGAAAAAACGTTTCGCTATTATTTTCGTAAATTCGACGAGACGATTTTGTATTCGTCGTTAGGCGCGATTTATTCATAAGTCGCTTCTTAAAAGAAAGAGAAAGCACGCGCGGAGGCGAGGCGATCACCTCGCTTGTTCTTCTCCCCTTTCGGAGAAGATTTTAAAATCGTAATCCCCGGAACGAGTGACGCGCAATTTCCATGGTTTTATAGAGGAGGGAATCGCCACTACTGCCGACTACTGCCCACTCCTCCGGATTCTATTCTCTCCAAAGGATCTCCCGTAGAAGAATCTCTCCTATACTTGACCAATCGAGATCCCTTGTTTCCTCCCTTCCACACCCCACTTCCTCCTCTTCCTCCTCCGGTGTACGCGCGTACACTGTAAAATCGACTCGGGAGTTGAATTTCAAAAGCGAGTACGTCGATCCGCTATCGTTGCCTCGCTACTCCTCGACCAACTTCCACGAATCGTGTAACGTTTTAGAGAAATCCGATACGGAAAGGAGGACTGGGATGCATCAACTTGTCAACCGGGGTAATACCTGACCTTTCTCTCTGCCGATTGTCTTATCTCTCTCCCTCTTTTTTTCTTTTTTTTTTGCTCTCACAGATTTTCCCCCTTTTCGAACGATCCTTAAATCGAACGATTGTTTTCGATCGAAGAGTTTGCGAACGACGAATTTCACGCGAATTTTTCTTTTTCTCTTTTTTTTTTTTTTAAGGAAAGGATCGATCTTCGCTGTTGAAAGAGGAGGGGGGGATCGCGCTCCAGTTTCTTTGATTCGGTTTGACTCCTTTGCTCGCGGAATATGAAAAACGCCTTTTTGTCTGGCTGGTTCGCTCGCTCGCGGTTTCTCCGTCCGCTTCTTCAGAAATCTCTCCTTCTCGCGATTCGGCCGCCTTCTCGAGCGCTCCACCGACCGACCGCAACGCCTCTTCGCTCGATTCGCCTCTTGCGTACGTGTAAACGAAGCGACGATGCGCCTACGCGTTGCATTCACCTTTTCCAGTCGATTTTTCCACTCGTTTTCCTCTTGTTTCCTCTCGAAACGCGCTCCCTACCAGCTACCTTTGTAAAAATGTTTCTTTTTAACCATTCGTATCTCCCTCTCGTCGTTATTTATCTCTTTAATATTTATTTTCAATGACATCCTCGATGGTCGCTTCGCTCGTATCGATCGATCTTTCCATCGAACGGATGGAGTGTTCTTACTATCGTTCGCTGATGGAAAGAAGTCTCGCGGGACGGCACAGAAAAGATTCTTTCCTAGGATCATATCCTATATCCACTTCACACGCTTCGTCGACGATCTTGACACCACGCGTTTCATAGTAGTTGAAGAATTACAATTTGAAAATTTTATAAAATGATAAAAATTATTTTCATTTACGAAGTTACGTTAGGATAATTACTTTGATATAATATTAACTACCAAATTACATTTATAAATGAAATCGTTGCAAATCATAAATAGCCTACATATATCGTGTCACATCGATACGTTAGAATTCTTTGGATATTTTATATTTACGCTAAATCCTCGAGGTTTAGATCGTCGCTTCGGATCAACAAATACCACGGTAGAAAGAAAAATGCGCGTGAAAACATTTCTTTCATCGAATTAACCGATCATACTCGCGAAAGAGACTTCTTTCCAGTGAACGGTATGCTCGTATTTCGACTCGTTATACGATGGATGATATAGGTAACTTGCGACAGCACCATCTTTTCTCGCAAGTCCCTCGGCGACGTTTCGACGAGTGTCTTGGCTCGAGTTTGAATTTCTCTTTGTTCTCCCTTTTTCTCCCTTTTTCTTGCTCTCCTCGACTCGACTTTTTCGTTCCTCGATACCGAGAGAGGTTAGAATTACAACCAGCCTCGAGCTTTATCGTAGCCCCCGATAAACCGAGGTATCGTGGATGAACCGATATAACGACCGTCTTAGAATCGATAAGAGATCTTGGAATCGAGTGGCCGGTCGTACGAAACGTTCTGGGCTCGGTTCTTCTCGGTTAACGATTAGGAAGCTGTGGTATTTCGAGAAACGGAGGAAAGAAAAGATAATCTCGAAAGTATCGTTAGCGACGCCTTGCAAATTTTGGTAATTACGGTTGTCACTTTCGAGGATATTTCTATTCTTATCCGATCGATGGTCGAATCGCTTTAAACGCGTTTGAGTCGGGCGGAAAGTCGTTATTCGAAAAGCAGGATTCATTCCCGGTTGGATGGTCGGTCCCGCCGCCTAGACTGAAAAACGATCCGTTTAATTACCTAATAAATACATTTAATTGCCAGGTTGTTGGCGACGAAATAAAAGAAGCAGAAGGTTGATAGCGGGGCGGGCGCGCGATAAACTCGGGGACGATGATAATTTAATTGCAGAACGCTTGTCGCGTCTTCCCGCTCCGAAAACCGAGACGCGGCTGGCTGTGACGTGTATTTACTCGGTTACCTGCAACTCTATCTGTAGCGGCGTCTCTCTCGCTCTACTTCTCTTCCATCCTCTCCTTGTTTTTATTGCGAGTCGAAGTGCGAGTTTCAAGAGACCGCGGCAATTGTTTTGTCACCCGGCTGAAAGAAACTCGGCGCGCGACGTCTTCTTCCGTAAACAAATAATAGGAAACAGTTTCCGCCAATTTTGTTTCGCTGCGCCACGCGTGTTTTATGTTTCACGATTTCTGTTGGCGAATCTTTGAATCGTTTCTATTTCTTCTTCTGCTTTCTCAAAAAAAAAAAAAAAAAAAAATGGGAAAAAAGAAGACGTTTTTATATACAATTTGTATACAAAACGCAAATTAAAAATAAGATCGTTTCTTTTTCCGATCTATCCGATCTAAAAGCTTTTTCCAGCGCGTGGGAAAATTGTCGGAGTGTATAACGAGAGTGTAGCTCAACGTTTGTCGAGAAATTTCGCGCGCCTGGATTCCAAACTTCGTTTCGATCTTTCCAAGTAGCATCCCTTTGACGCCATTTTTCACCTACGGAAAACAAATGCGAAACGTGGAACGATCGGAGGATTGGATTCGACGTAGATTTAAAATGTTGGGAATGAAAAGCGCGCGAAAACACGGGATCGTTAACAAGCCATCAATTTCTCCCGGGACAAAATTTTCCAGGCTCTCGTCGAAAAGGGTGAATAAACGGTGGCCGTAAATCGTGGATCGATCTGTTCCCGCGAGAGCAACCGAGTAAGTAATCGCGATTCGTCGTGCGCGATATCTCGATCGGAGAATTATTCGATTCCGCAAAGTTGCCGCGAACGGGCCGACTAGAAAAGTATAGCGCAATTATAATTTATAACGGAAGAGACGAATGGCCGGTTGCACGTATTATGTTGCTCGTTTGGAAATGGAAAATCCTCGGTTGGGGAGGGGGACGTAAAATCGATACCGGCTTGATTTGTCGATTCTCTTCCGCTTCGTTTAATTCGTCGTAATCGCGATCGACGCGAAAAGAAACAGCGTTCCTAATGGCGAGGTCGAAATGAAAATTATCGGAGGAAAATTAATTGTATTCTCCTACGTTTAAAAATTAAAGAAACGATCAAAGTTTTCAATTATTTTGCAGAGAAAGAGAGAGAGAGAGAGAGAGACGTTTATTAAAACTTCTTATATTATCTTCATCTTTAACGGGCGATTCTTGGTAATGTTTGCATGCGCGCACATCGTCACCCGGTTTATTTTCAAACATGATTCAGAGCGAAACATTCGCTACTATCTTTCCGACATGATACACGATACACGACAAAGAGATTTTTCTACATTTATTTTTATAAACCCGTGGTTATATTTTTCTTTTTAAAAAGAAGAAAAACTAATATTTTTTTTTTTTACTAAATTTTACCACAAAAATAATAGCGGCGAAAATATTCAAACTCGAAAGAAACTGGAACTAGAAGCATCGAATTATCTTTTCTATCGGGACGATTCCATAGAGAAATAAACAGATTCCTCGTTGGGAAAAACATGATGGAAAGAAAGAATCGCGTCGAAGTATCTTTGCGACGCGATAGTTTTTGTCGCATCGAGACACCGAGTCCATCGAGTTTCGCGTCAACTTTCCTCGGTTCTTTTCGCTTTATTCCCTGGCGGGATTCGGTCGATTGACCGGTCGTCGGAAAACGTATATCCGTGGCCAGTGGAGCGAACAATCGCAGGGAAACGGGTGGCTAATATTTGATCTAGTTTGCTCGATTGTTTAAGGGAGAAGAGTGGACGTAGGTTTACGCAGCCAAAAGAACAGGGGCACGCGGCCGGGTCGAGTCGAAGGAGCGACGCGAGATTAAAGAGGACTTTTCTGGATTACGACTGGGAATACCGGTTGAAATATTTGTCCGGTGCAAACAGAAAATTCTCGCGCGATGTCCCGTCCTTTTCGTTCCGTCCTCTCTGCGACCCGTTCCCAAACATCTCGCCATTTTTCTTCTTAACTTTATCGTTACCGTTGTGCCTCGCGATCTTTCTCACGTCCGTTTGATCTCGCACAATACATTTTTTGATTCGCGATGTACAAAGATCGAGAAACATCGTTTTATACACAGGGAATCCTTTATCCCAACGAAACCTGGATTTTCCATTACGTTTTATTACGACCTCGTCGATCGAACATCTGTTGAAATATAACCTCGTCGGACTTGAATGCGAACGACAGCTATGGCAACAATCGATGATCTCGCTTCCGACCTATTCATAGATCGAGAATTCTCACACACGAGGTTTTGCTTCCTTCTTCTTACCGTACCAGTTTCTCCTGTTTTTCGCGTTGCACCGGTTCTTCCGTAAAAGTCACGGTCGCACGGATGGAACGAACGGATGGCGCCAGTGTCGCGTATTCGCGACGCTGTCGCGGCGAGCGGCGAAACTCGAAGCTCGCGTCGAAAATTCGAGGCCAGGGCCCCCGTGAAGGGAGCTGGAAGAAAAACACAACGAACACGAGGCGAAGAATACTGCACACTGGATGGATTGTGTTTCCGTGGGGAGAGAAAGAGCGCGTATGAGTAAACGGAGCAAGATATTTGCGGGCCGGGATCGATTCTCTCCGTGAGTCGTTTCGCTGGTGCACCGTGACTGCCAGTTAATGTTTCGTTCTGGCTACTTGAACGCGTTGTTTGGCGAAACGAAGCTTGAATTTCGAACGATATTACTCGATGGAGTGTCGCATTGCCCTAGGCTATGCGTTGCTGCAAGTTTATCCTTATTAATTTTGGTTTGTTACCAACAATGGTTTTACGACTCGTACGTGGGAAATACACGTGGGATACACGTATAGTAGGTACGTATTAGTCGGATCGATGGATGCGTAACTCGAAACTGGCATTGTTCGTCGATCGACTGGTCGAGGTATCCGGGTCGACAGATCCCTTATCTTTTCGCTATCCTTGAATCTAATATTCGAAAGTAACTGTTATTACGGAGGCTCCGTTACGTCGTCCGATTGGTGGAAGGTTGGTACGAATCGTAAGTCGGAGGTACGGAATCGTGGAATCGAATTCTATCGATAGTGTCAGGTTGGATTAGTTGTATTTGGTCTGGTTCACCATTGTTTTTTTCTCGCGCTAGAAATGAATCATCGTTTCACGCGATATACTCTCTTCGAGCAAGAGTCTCTTGAATTTCGCGGAGTAATCACGCATAATATCAGTTTCGCGTGTACGGGATTGTTAATATCGTAATCTGTAATCGTTTTTTTTTCCTCTTTTGCGTAATAGAAACGTGATTTTTCGCTTTTTAAATGTTTCCAATTCTAATTAATTCTATTATTTCGACGCGATAAAATTGTTTATACGATTTCCTCCCACGATTAAACACGAGTACGCAATACAACTCGTCGTACGCAGTGCGCATGAATCAATCATTGGCCACGTTCGTACGGATACGTTTCGCATTTCTACCTTCCTGAGACTGACAGGTAGGAGGGGGAAAAAAAAAAAAAAAAAGAAAAATAAATAAATAAAATTTATTTTCGCTCTCGCAAAAAAATAATAATAACAATAAACGAGAGTACGATAAATAATCGTGTATCGTTCGTGTTGCGCTTTAAAGTCGGCAGATGCGTAGATTCGACGATTATCGACGATAGGTCTTTATCTCGATCGTCTGTCTAGACGTCTATCGCGCGAAGGAAGAAAAAAAAAAAAAAAAAATAAAAATCCCTGTAAAAATGAAGCAATGTCCAGTTTGCGAAATCGGAAACGAGGGGAGGATGAAAGAAGAAAAAAAGGGGAAAAAAAAAAAAAAAAAAAAATAAAAATCCCTGTAAAAATGAAGCAATGTCCAGTTTGCGAAATCGGAAACGAGGGGAGGATGAAAGAAGAAAAAAAGTGGAAAAAAAATAAAAAAAAGAAAAAAAAATCGGAACCAGATGACAATCGGCTGGTAAAAGCTGGATGAAATGTCTATCAATCTGTCGATCTATCCATGCGCGTTGTACCACAGAAAAATATGGAGATCTATTTTCCTCCCGCTTTTCGATATATACGCGAAAATGGGAAACGACACGGGGTTTGCCGA